>NW_009605380.1:0-57721 GCF_000690535.1 Cariama cristata | reverse complement strand
ATATACAATCTCCTGGATTGCTGTAGTAGCAATAGATTAGAAAAGTACTCTCAGAAAGATACAATCATCATTGATGTTGCTGTTTCTGTTTGCAAGCGTCTAGCCTTTGAGAACTACCGTTCTAGCAGTTAGAACCGGTAGAAGTCGTCTCAGGAGATGCTTCCTGGGTTTCTACTAGGAAAACTAGATTATTTTCAGATTTTTGGGGTTTTTTTGCTGTTTATGCACCAGATTGTTCCGCTAGATTGTATTTTCTTTTCTCCCTACAAAACAAGAGCAACTAGGTATCACTGAAGTCTGTCAGTACAGCAGGTTACCAATATTTTCAGTGCAGCACATTGCTTCAGAAGACATCACTGCTAGTGATGTCAGGGCCTGCCCAGATTTGCAGTGTCATACCAGAGCTCAAGCCAGTCATACAGGGTGCAGATTTCAAAGCAAGGAGAATCTGTTCTCCTCAGGGAATAACAGGCTTTTGTGCATGGGGTTGGACCAACACTGTCTTAGTGGAGAAGAAACTTCATATCCCAGTGCTTTTTCAAATGAAAACAGCAATGATTTCAAATAATAGGTAGTGAATATTACCAAAACCATGTTCTGCAAAGAAATTTGAACTGTTCAGCAATATACAGACTAAAGATACAGTGCGAAGGGACTCAATATCAAGAAGTATAATGTGTGGTGGCAGGACCAGAACGTGCTACAGCTGAAAGTGGAAGCTGATTGACTAAGGAGAACTGGAGTTATAAGTATATACAGAAAACCATAACTATGGCAAGAAATGATAAGAACAAGAAATGTGAGGAAAAACCGAGAAGAGATTTGAACAGGCAAGAGAATTGCAATAGTACAGCTGTAGAGAATGAGGGGGAACCAGCATTCAGTCCAAGGGCAGGCCTTCACCCGAGTTGTTAGTGCACTCTGAGGGAAGAGATGGTAGTGTTTTGCTTCTTGAATAGTTTGCAAGCGGTCATAAAATCATACTGGACAGCCAGGGAGCAGAACAGTTAGTTCTTCCAGCCTGCTGATCTGGCAACAAACGCCATGCATGACTACAGGCATCTTACTTGTAAGAGGACTTGGAAACTTTGAGGCATGGTTTGTTCTTACTTCACAGAGTTTAAACTGGTGCCTATGGGAAGAGTGCCAGGAATTTTGGATTAATGCTCATCCATCCCTCCTTTAAAGATTGTAGTCTGAATTTTGATTTACAGAGAAAACAGTGAGATGTTGGCAAGTTATCAATTATGCTACACATAACAAAAAAATACTGTTGAATATTAAGCAAAGTGGATACAGCTGTAAAATTTTGCGCTAAGTAGCGTGGTGGGATATAGTGAGATCTTTCAATATTAGTGTTAACACAGTGTGTTCTCTGCCTTTCTGTACAACAGTCCATAATGACAGAAAAAAAATACATGTTCAAATACCAGGGCATACTTAATGGTGGCTTTCAGTTTTTGAAATACTTTCCCCTTTGGTTCATCTGGATTTTTACATTCCCTGTACCTTTGGATTTCTCTGCCTCCTCTGACATTTGCTTTTGCATGCAGTCCTGGTCAACATACATGAAATTAACAGGGAATTTTAATTTGTCCTTATGATGAAAGGTCATTGGGTTGGTAGCTCAAATAGCAAGAAGCTCCACTTCATAATAACCTTGGTACCCTGTCACTCCCTCTTCTCACCCGCTTTCAGTAAAAATCAGAACCTTGTATTTTCCCCACTGTCTTAGGTTCTCTGTCTCAGCTTAAAGGATATGCTATTTATTTGCTCTATGACTAAATAACCACTCTGTTGGCAGACAACTACAACTGTTCTGCAGAAAAATACTGATTAGGTCCTTCTCAGTCTCCCTCACCTCTGAAGCTGAAGATACGTACAGTCATCTATTTATACCACATAATTTTAACCAGAAAGTTTTTACTCAGTTGTATAATTAAAAAAAACCAATAATAATCTAGAAAACCTTTCTTCCTGCTTATGAGAAGAATGCTTACTGTTCTGTGACTTTTTCTTGGTCATTCAAGTAACCAGTAAGCTCTTAATACCTTTTTTTTTTTTTTGTCCCAGATGTTTTGCTCTGGGATGCGAGCTATTTTAGATGCGAGCTTCAGAACTGTGTTCTGGAACAGCAGGTGATGAACAGAACAAGGCAGCTCAGGTGCCAGTAGCTGGAATTCTGGAGAATAATTTCGGACTGGCCGTGTAGTCTGCTTCATTCCCACTTTGGAGGAGTAAGGGCTTCCAAGAGCTTCTGACTTGATACCAGGAGATAATTATGCTTTCATCTTTCCCCATGCCATCATAAAGCCTTAAAAAGGGGAGGAGAAAGATCTCATCGCAAACTAGTGCCAAGCAAATGGTAAAGTAGTATCAGCATTGGTGTCTTTGGCCTCCGCAAGACAAATCAGTCCAGAGGGTAGTACTTATTTCAATGGAAAGGATGTTTGAGGGCACCACTGAAACCATAAAAATTCAGTTTCACTCAGATAGTTCCAAATTAATACAAATTGGAAAATTGATATAGGAACAAATTGTTGCTTAAAACTTAAACTGTACAACTTTCAGGTCTTAAGAGCTGGAGTTTTCCCTTAGTTATTTTTATTTGCTTTCAGTAGTTTATGGCCTAAGTGTGTAAAAATAACATTAAAAACCCTGACTGGACATGGATTAAATTCGGTATGAGATGAATGTCCTCCCATACTTATTAGAAATCCAGTAAGCTTTCTCTACTGGATCATTTTTTGACTGAAAAATTAGTAATTTTGTGTCACTTTAAGCAAGGATGTGGGCCATGCCAAATTTCTCCCTATGAAGAATATTAACATCTAAAACTTAGGGCTTTGTTTTTCTGTTCAGTCTGGTGAAAAACTATCTATGTAACCTCTCTATGTACTATCTTGGAGTAAAGTCCTGGCTATTTCTCTTGCTGTACATGGCCCTGTACTTTATTTGCCTTGGAAACCAGTGACATACAACCTGTTCTGCTGCACTTTTATATGCGTATATAAATCTTGGGTCTTGTTGACAGACACAGTTCCTACCATAGAGCTGTTCACTCACTTTGACAAGCACATGCTTTTATTGTTAAAACTTTTGACCAGAGAGCAGTTTCTTCAAATGCTTACTAGTACTTCAAATCTAGTGTGCGGCATGGTAAACATTTGACCCCTGCTGTGGGGGCATAAAGCCTGAAGCTTTAGTCAAAAGTTTCGTCAGAACCAAGAAATGTGAGCTGTTATGACATGATGGGTAATTTTGAAAGTTGTTTTTTTTTATACCTGCTTTTAAACTAAGTTTTCTGTTTGTTAGTCCCAGTAACTTGTGAAAAGCTATGCAGTATGCTTAAACTCTTTCTTGAGATGCTGTTACAGTATTTTTCCAGAGTAGCAGCAATATAGACAGCTGAACTCTTAAACTGGAGATTTGGCATACACATAGCTCTTAGTGTACAGTGTGTACTGTGTAATTTGGAAAAGATTAGTATAAAAGGACAATTGAAAGTCCATATGATATCATTTATGGTGTGAAATAGTGGTTAACGTCATCACTCAAACTTAACATGCTGCAGGCACGCTGCGTAACTTCAAGGGACACAGACAGATCGTGAAAGTTGGCCAACATAACTTCATTTGTTTCCAGGAATCCATACACTTGATAAAAACAGCGATGATTGCTGTTCTTGTAGTACAGCTGGAGGGAGGAGTTTTACACTGTAAGAGGTCACAAACAGGAAGGTCCTACCTGAACAGAACAAGATGCGAGAGTCAGGTGTGAAGTTGCCAGAGGAATCAAGTTTAACCCAAGGATTCTAGCCTGAGGCATACATGGGCATAAATGTATGTATACCAGCTTGTAATAGGCAAGTAACGCCTACTCTTTTCCTCCCAGAACCTTAGATTACATATAGTTTTTACCACTTGTATAAACTTTAGTTTCCTTTCAAAGATATTTCTAACTATTAAATCTGTATCTCTGAAGTGTCAACAAAAAGAGTAGCATTTCCAACTTTATGTATCTTTCAAGATTTGTCAGAACAAAGAAATTAACGATTGGCTTCCTGCTGTCTGGTTCTAAACTTTTATAAAATCTTTATATCCATTGCTACAATTGAATCTTTTCCACAGTGTTCTGAAACAGTAGCTTTTTTCCATGGCACTGATGATGTATACTTTGAATGAAGCTGCTTAGCTCTGCTTTCATCTTTATTAGACGATGTTTTCTTTTGCTGTGGACTTGTAAGATTTAAGTATCTTCCATGAAAGTTAAGTACTTAAAAAGGATCAAATGTTCACATGTTGCTTAGTAGTAATGGAAAAAGTCATAAATTATTTTTTTATATTTATATCAGAGCTTCCAGCTTCCCCTCATAGATAGCAATCAAAGGAAAACTGGACCAACTCTGATAGACATGGAAAACATGAAATGTTTACTAACTTAGTGTCACATAACTTCTGGTCCTGCCATCAGAGTGAGCATAATGCCTTGCTTCTGGTAGTACCTGGCCTGTCACTCTCCCTGTTTAACTCCTTCTTGTCACAGTTTAAAACCAGATTCTAAAGTTTCCATGTCTTTAGCTTTTCAGGTAGATTGAGCATAATTTTCAAAGAAACTATTACCACTCTTCACTTTTTGTAAGCTAGTTTCCCACCAGTTCAAAATTCGGACCAAAATCTTTACTATATTTAAGTCAAACTGTACAGTAGTAAAGACAGTTCCAAAACCTAGCAGATTTAATAGTAATGCTTTTAGTGGCAATAAGACAAGTTTCCTCATGTGTATAAGCATTTTCTGTGTCCTGTCTCTAGATAAACACTGTAGTGATACCCCAAGACAATCTAAAACCTCTTGAAAAACTCAAGATTCACATGGTAAAGTACTCCAAAATAAAGTAAATATTCTTCAGGAGAAGTGATAAAATTCCATCTGATTACTTCTAAGTTCCCCAAGCAATGGGAGCAGCAATTTGATATTCAACTCAGTTGTAATCTCGCATATGGAATGCACTTAGTATTAAATGAGGAAAATTTTTGCCATTTTTTTCCCTTTATGTGCTTGCCAAGAAAGATTAAGAAAGCCACACTTGCAGAAGTCTTTTGGGTTCTCGCTCTTACTGGCTTCTGTATTTACTCTTCCTTTCTTTTTTTTTTAGTATGGGGAGGGAGGAGATAGAGTGATCTTTAAAATGTGTCTCTTGATGGCATGATCATGGACTTAGTTTCCTCTTTTTTGAAAAAAGAAAGTGATTACCATTGCTTAAAAATAAATGAAGCTGTAGAAAAATAAGTTGTACAAAGACAATTCCAGTTGTATTCCAGGCAATTCCAACTGCAGGATGGCTAAACTATGACTTAGCATTGTCTTCAAGCTACACCGGAACAGAAACTGCCTGAATTTTCAGAAAGCATAATGGTTGTTGCATTGCTAGCTAACTGAAGGATTGTGGATGAGATTAACTTAAACCCCTCTGTGTACCCACGTGCATGTTAGAATGGCAATTTTAATGTTGTGTGGACTGTCAGCATACAAATGACAAGCCCAAATTGTCTGCTGATTTCTAACTGGGATATCAGAACATACCAAGTTCTGGCCTTTCTACAAATCCTGATTCTTCTTTTGAACGGGTGTACAGAAATATATTATCTACTATATGCCTTGTCTGTACACATAACAGGATTTTGTGGGCAAGATCACTTCTATAAGTTCCCTAATGTGTAAGAAGAGTATGGAGCTATATTTCAGTCTTTTAGGGATGTTTTGGGATCTTTCTCCTTTGCACAGATACTTACTTTCACAAAAAATAATAACCGACTCAGTTATGTCCAAGACTGCTGCTTTTCTGTAAGTTTGAACAAGCCAGCTGAGTTCTGCCAAATGTTATTGGGGAGGCAAAGTAAGGCTGTGGTCACATAAACCTTGTTTCCATAGGAAATAAAAATAGCCATGAAGAGTAGTTTGTAAGCTAATCACCAGGTTAGGAAGGAGAAAGATGACAACCAACTTCCTCATACACCATTTCAAGACATTAACCTTTCTGAAAGGGGCCACCCACCATTTACTATTATTACCATCACTATAAATGAAGAATGTGGTTGTGCCGCTTCTGGCACTGAACTTAAGGAAGGTGCAAGAGGACTGTCTGTCACCTAAGAGACAAAAATGCAGTGGCTTCCTCTATGAAGCTGTGAACTTCAGCTAGCTTTTCTAGCCTGCTTCTCATCTTAGCTATCTAATACCCAAAAGGTGTGATTAAAAAGAAGTCGTGATATTTTCCTCACACTAGGCACTATTACCTGAGCTTTCTTCATTTTTTCTTCAATGAGAAAAGGGGTATCTCGATTATTTTAGACCAGCTTTGGTCTAAGCACTGAGATACTTGTCACCTTGTGCAGATTATTGCACAAAATTTTACACCTTAATCAAGATCTGAATAAGGGAGTGGGTTAGTCCGTTGTCCTGATCTGTAACTAAGGCACCATAGCAAGACTGTTACAAATAGTCTAAGGAAAATAAGGATTACTCAGGCAAGTTTTTGAAGTAAAGCCAGAGATACAGGAATTTTCCATTCCCCTTAGAAGAAAAATAGAGAACAGAATACTGTAATTTTTATTTTGCTCAGTCTGGAGTTGAGGATTACTAATGCTAGCCAAAATGTAGCATTTGCCTCTATCCAAGTAATTCAGATAGGTTGGAATTACAATCTCCTGCGGTGTAAATTGCTGCTAATATCTGGCCTTTCTGGGCTGAAGTCTAAGACTCTATGTAAAAAGTCTGAAATGTACATTTTGATCTGAATATGAACAGCTTTACATTGAGTTTCTTGTTAGGAATTTTTAAGCAAGTGGTGGTAGCTGAGCTGATTTTCTGTGAGTTAGAAATGCTGTGGGTATGTTCTGTGCTTTCCTGTCAGGTTTCTCACGGTAGCTCCCTCATTCCCTGCCTTTCTCACCGACCCATGTGGGACAGCTTCTAACGAAGGCAGAAAAGCGCTGCCAGCCTCTGCGCGAGTAGGTGTTATGCCATAAAACCTTGTGCTAACTTTTTGTTTGCAGAAAAAGTAACAATGCTTTCAATGACTAATCCTTTTCTCCAACTCACCGATATTGGAAAGTATCACAAAAGTAACAGGTTTAGGCCAAAGGAAGTTTGAGCTGCTTTTCTGTGTCTTCAGTGGAGGGGAACGCAGGGCAGAGAGCGGAGCAGGGACCCTGGCATTGTTGACATTTACTGCTTTTAAGCGTTTCATTCACCTGGATTGATTTCTAGTGGCTGAAGCATAAACTGACTTGCTGAGTAGTGAAGTCTAACATCTGGAAAAGGAGTTTTTAAGTCGCCTTACTAACAACTCTAGGCCTCTGTTTGATGTCTTTAACTTCAAAGGCCATTGTTAGTTTCCTGTCTTTGCAATTAAGATGTGAGATCACAGTTTATTCCATCGGAGTCTTCCAGCAAGGCCAAAGAAAAGAGAAGTAGCCACCATACTAAAGCTTAAGCTTAAAAAAGCCACGCACACAACCCCCAGAATGCCCAGCAAGATAACTCTTAATGTTGTAGCAACAAGGGGACAATGTACTAGGTCATCTCCATTAATCATGATCTAGCTAAAAAAGCAAACCCACTATAATCTTTGGCTGAATAACTTCAAATATATTATATAAAATTTCCATGTAGCAATCTACATCTGAGCAGTAGTACTGATGGCATGGCAACTCAGAATTCTGGTGTTCATAACACGCTCTTTCACTTTTTTACTTCTTACAACTCGGGTAGAATATTTTTTCAAAAAAGTCATCATTCCTCTGCAGATGTCAAAAGACTATTCACAAGCTCCAGCAATTCTTACAGTAGGAAGAACTGTTAAGTGCCTCAAAGCGCTATTTGAAAATAAACATTTAGTAAAGTCATAAACATTATAGTAAAAGGATAAAAGACTTACATCTGTACTCTGATATTTAAAATACTGTTTAAAATCCAGCAATAAAATTACTGGATAAATGCTATAGCGTGCTCTTTGGAATGGATTTGCAGGGTCCGGGGGAGGAGTTGCAGTTTCCTGTCACGAAGTAACGTTATAACTGCTTGTGTTACAGATTGCCCTGAAATACGACCCCCAGATAGAAGAAGATCTGCGTAACTGGATAGAAGAGGTTACAGGGCTGAGCATTGGTGCAAACTTTCAACTGGGATTAAAAGATGGCATAATCTTATGCGAGTAAGCATTTATTAAGTAACCTTATTTTTAGCAGTTTTCCACTTCTGAGGAGCCCAAGGAGGGACTTTCTGAAGACTCCCCTTCAAACACATCAACAAGAATAGTCAAAGATAGCTAACAGTAGGGTGGGAGACAGTGTCTTTGAAACTGTGGAAAAGAATGAAAACTTAAATCTCCTTTATATTTCATCAAAGATTTCAAGTATTTCTAAATTTAATGGTGAAGCTCTTTTCTATAATAATCAAATGGCACACAAAAATTCTTATGGTCTGTTAGACTTGTTAGACCTAAGATCTGAGCTAGGCACTCTGTATAAACCAAAAAAATAACCATTTTGATGAAACTAGTGCAACTAATAAAGCATGAGTGAAAATATTATATAATGCCTGCACAGATGGTATAAAGATGAGATTTATTGTTTAAGCATTTCCCTTTTTTTCACCTCCCCAGGCTTATAAATAAGCTGCAGCCAGGATCAGTGAAGAAAATTAATCAATCAAAACTAAATTGGCACCAGGTAAAACAAAAAAAACCCCAAAACTACACCTCTAACCCCTCCAACCCCCAAACAGTTCTTTTGTTCTGTATTAACAAATTTTCTGTGACTATGGTACACCTTAAATCTTAATAACACCAAGTTTTATAGATGATGCATACACAACAGTTGGGATACCGTGTACATGAACAGGGTTTAATGGAAAGTAACTATAGCTGAGATGGCTCATGAATGGCAGTTGACTATACATATTTAATAGCAGTGCTTTAGCTGTTAGGTGATCTTTCAGATGAAAGAAGAACATATAGCCCTATAGCAAGGCCTTTTTCCAACTTAAAAAAAGAAAAGCTGTTAACTTTTTTATTAAATCACAACTGGAGTTTTTCATCCAGGCAGTGCTGCAAGGTGTTAGGTCAACAGCTTGTCTGTACCTGGACATCACACTATGAAGTGTCCTCCTGAGAAAGCCCCTGGAGAGGATGGGGAAGGAAAGGACCTGAACAGTTTCAGAAGAAATCATTGTGTAACAGAACTCACAAAACAATATGGTGCAAACTACAGTATGTATTTTATTTCAGTATATCCAGATGTGATTTCTGATGGGTGCTCTATCTAGCAGTTCCCCCCCACAAGGGACTACCAAAGGCAACACGCATTTAGATCAGGCATAGGAAGGGTTGCTGGTTAGAGTTGACTGCCTTTAGTGTTGCTGGGTCTAGCTTAATACTGTTATGTCAGCATCTTGGTTTTGACATCGAACACTTGCAAATACAGTGAAGGATTTATCTTTTTAAAAAAGTTTTAACACCTCTTAAAACTTCAGAAGGAAAGATGAGATTCAGTCCTTACTCCTTGTACTCCATATTGCTTTCCAATTTCTATGGCACACAGTGCTAAAAAGTGCTAATAAACCCCAAAAGCTTAGTTGAATTTGTCCGAGGAGGCAAGCAAGGTAATACCTTCAAACCAAGTTAAATGTTCTTACTATCCACATAGTGATGTTTTTATTTTACTCAAAATTATCAATTGCTGAAGTCAAATAGCATGGACACTATGTCAAATTTTCCAATTTGAAGCAGGTTTTAGATTAGGATTTCTCTTGGAAGGGATGCAGTTGAGGCAGATTTGTCATCAAAGCCCCCTCTAACAAAGTATATGATGCTCACTGATGGAGAGATGCCAGGCTAGATAAATCTGTAGATTGATTTCTGAAGTCAATATTAAAACTAATGAAAAATAATCCCGGACTTCCCACCAGTCACTCTTGACCACGCCGACTGTTTTGTCCAGTTTGCACAAGGCAAAGAACTTGTGTAAAACAAGCAAAACAAACCAACCAACACCAGAAAGCTTTAAAGTTTCTGAATTGAAACACTGAGTAGAAAACTGGCTTTTTTGTTTCTGTTTAGCTGGAGAACATTGGGAATTTTATCAAAGCCATCCAAGTCTATGGCATGAAGCCGCATGATATTTTTGAAGCAAATGATCTTTTTGAAAATGGAAATATGACTCAAGTACAGACTACTCTAGTGGCGCTAGCAGGTCTGGTAAGTATTTGTACCCCTGGAATTGGCACAAATCCACATGCCAGTCCAGATACACCCTTGCCACGCATGTAAATATGGAAAACAGCCTGTCAGGAGGGGGATAGGTACTCCTGCGAGTCAGACACTGCAGAGGTTGCACTTCAGAGGGCTGTGTCCTACTGCATGCCTCCAGGGAAGGCTTGGAGTTCAGAGCTGGGATTCTTGACTGCAGATGGCCTTGCTCTGGAGCTGTGTGTGCATACACAGAGCTGGGGAGGGTCCCAGGAGAACACTAATCTCCTCAGAATATCCTTCTGACAAGATACCTGGGGAGCTCTGGAGTGCCTCCTTCAAATGGCACAGGGAACAGTTACCTTCTCTTACCCCTGACACAGAGTTTCACATAAGAGAGAAACCTGCTGTGGCATCACTTGAGAGCCCACGGTCAGGGCTGTAAAGCCAGTGTTCCACTAGCAGAAAATATACTTTAAACACTGAACACTCTATTTTCCCTCTCCCTAAATAGGCAAAAACTAAAGGTTTTCATACTACAATTGATATTGGCGTCAAATACGCAGAGAAACAAGCACGAAGTTTTGATGCAGGAAAACTAAAAGCTGGTCAAAGCGTAATTGGCCTGCAGGTAAGTTTGAAATTGAAGTTTGCAGTCAATCTGTTATTTGAGAACAACTGTCTTGTTTTGATTAACTGATATATTGTTTATGCAAAAACAGCTGCAGAATTACAGTATTTTCTTATCATGGAAGGAGGTACGAGGTTTTAATTCTTGTAAGCAGTTGCTTGGCTTTATAAGCTCAAGTGACTGCCTGGAAGGTTTTTCTGTTTGTTTTAAATCTGCAATAAGAGTGATAAGGAGGAAAGGAACAGCTAGTATTAGCAGCGTCATCTCTGTCCTCTAAAGTGGTTTTAAAGGAGGAGTCTTTGGATAGTTAAAGCTCCTTATATGGTAGAAGCTCTTTTTTTCTCTCCACTTTCCTTAATAGTTATAAAATCCAAAATAACTGGCATAAAACCTTAAAATTCCTGTAGTAGAGAAGTTGCAGCACTGTAGTTGAATCATCACTGTCCAAGGTAAAAGTTAACTATTACATTTTGATGCATGCATCCATTCTAATAGCAACGCAGTTGGGCAAATGCCTGTCACTGAAATGCCTTAGGATGTCAGTTGCCTTTATTTTTCCTTTTGAAGCTCAGTATGGAGAAAGGGTAATTTATTACAGGTTGTGGTCAAAGTTACATGAGGAAAGCGTGCACGGTAGTTACTTTTCCGTCAGTCATCACAGTTACCAACCATGTTTGTTTCCTTAGACTGTGCTTGCTGTACAAATAAAAATCACTTTTTCTGTCCACTTCTTCCTTCCCCTGATAAAGATGGGCACCAACAAGTGTGCCAGTCAGGCAGGCATGACTGCTTACGGAACTAGAAGACACCTCTATGATCCAAAAATGCAAACTGACAAGCCATTTGACCAGACAACAATTAGCCTACAGATGGGCACTAACAAAGGAGCCAGTCAGGTAAGCAGGACTGTGGGTGATGCTTGTAGAGCAGATACAGCCTCCACCTGGGAGAGCCTGCTGGGGTAGGAGGGTCTGCAAGTTGCACCCGGTGGCAGAGCCTAACTGGCAGTGGTGAGAGGGTACAGTTCAGCTGTGCTTTTATGCAGTAATTGAAGAGCTTGAATTTCTTGCCACTAAACAGTGTGCTCTGTGCTGAGTATCTTAAGGCATAAAAATGACCTGGTGCTTCTAGAATTTCCAGGTGGCAGTGTTATACCAGAGAAGAAACCAGTAACTTCAAGTACTAACTAGACAGAGGCAAAAAAGAAATTGCTTCCTGGGCACTACCTCAGTCCGAACACACTTAGTATATTCTTTCCAAGGGGGAAAATAAACTGGACCTTAAGGTGTACTAGTTGTAATCATAAATCTAGTAATTGCAGCTCTTGACCTTCTTACTGAACTGCTACAATCCTGTCTTACTAGGCTGGTATGCTGGCACCAGGTACCAGGAGAGACATCTACGATCAGAAGCACATATTGCAACCTGTGGATAACTCAACTATTTCATTACAAATGGGTACCAACAAAGTAGCTTCACAGAAGGGAATGAGTGTGTATGGGCTTGGACGGCAAGTGTATGACCCCAAGTACTGTGCTGCACCAACAGAACCTGTCATTCATAATGGCAGCCAAGGAACAGGAACTAATGGGTCAGAAATCAGCGATAGCGATTATCAGGCAGAATACCCAGATGACTATCACGGAGAGTACCAAGATGACTATCAAAGAGATTACCATGGTCAGTACAGTGACCAGGGCATTGATTATTAGCTTTGCCTCAAAAGTTCAGTATTAGTCCATTATTTTATTCAGTAAGAACGAAACTAGCCTTGTGGAATTGTTACCTGTCTTTCCTACACACTATGCTTAATGTACCTAAAGAAATATTGCCTTACATACATTCCTTTTTCCTTCCTCTGCCCTTTCCCTGTCTAGTTGCCTTTAGTGCTGTAACAGTTGTAGTCTACAGCATAAACAATAACTGCATATGAAGTAAAAGGAATACTGTGAAAGGGGGAGTGCTCTTGTACAGCCAGGTCGTCCAATAAGGAGCTATGCATTTTTACAATCTCTACTTAAGTAGGTATTTACATACCACATTAAGCCTTCATTTTACATATTTACAGCTTTTCTGTTTTCCAGATGAGGTAAAAGAATGTCATGCTTAAAGTTAAATGTGGTCTTTGCCAATTAAATCTAAGACATCACATTAGCGATTTAAATATCATTACTATGTTTCTAAGGTATCATTTGCTAATGGTAAGTCCTGCATTAGACATAAGTGTGCATTTGTGATTATGTATTCATTCCATTATCAACACTGACCAAACCTAGAAATAGTTGTCTTACTAAAAAGGGAGCTTGTACAAAGTCTTGAGCCAACAAAAGTCCCATGATTGATGGTGCATTTACCTTTTATTGTGCCATAATATATCCACGTAGAAATGCTTTTTCTTCCTTGAACTGTATTTATTGCCACACTTCTCAAACTGATCCCAGTGTATTTTTATAAATAAATATTTTTTCTTAAAGGTATATGGAAGATCTTGTCTCATTTGTTATGCCACCATTCTTAAAGATTAGATGCTACAAAAGTTATTCCCAAATCAGCAGCACCTTTGTCTGTGTTAAGGGTAATGTAGAACTGCTGTCTGTTGCAGTTCAGGTTCGTTCTTTTCCATGAGATTCAATCTAACAACCTTGTAAAAATCTCCTTGGAGTGAGTGACAGTGACTTAACAGGAAAGGAATGTAGCTCCTTTACAGCAGAGTTCACTTCCCCTCTTCATGACTGTGAGGTTATGACCAGAGACCCTTAGCTGTTCACTAAATCCCTGCCCTTTTCTCAAGGCAAATGAGGAACTGCACATACTTAACGCTGCCTCTGCTTCGGCCTATAGCCTTCAAACCATCGCTTTGAGAACTCAAAGCACCCTTGCTTTGGGGTGTGTAAAGAGATACCCCAATCTTTGTGCCTGCTGGTCTGCAATCAGAGTTCTTCAGTTACTGATAGCAGAGCTTTATTCCTAAATGGAGAATGCTTTCTTCCTCACCATGGAGTGCACACAGGCTGTACTAATTTACCTGCACTGTTTTTAACAGGAGGGGGAAAAAAAAAAGCATGCCATCAACGGGGGCCACTGTTACTGATCCTAACTTTTGCAAAAAAAAATTAAAGGTATTTCAAAATAAGTACTTACTGCAGATTAAACTTACTTACATTAACATATAAAATGTTTTACACTTGCAAGTTCTGGGCTTGTGAAGAATTCTTCCCTCAAGACTAGAAATTGTTTGTGCTTTTGCTCCATTAGTTTCTAATATATTTGGGTGTGACGTGGTGACCTGACTTTCAACTGACCCATTTGTTGAGTAAGTCTTAAGCTTATTTATTTCACAGAATTTAAATCTGAAAGGACCTCTGGAGGTCACCGGTCCAACCCCTGCGTCTGAGGCAAGAGAATTATTACCAAGATGTCCGTTAAGACCTACTCTTCCTGAAGTACACTATTCCCCCCCGCCTTCAAAATAATAGCATTTAACGATTCAGAACTATTGTAGTGAATGCTGAAAAGCACTGCTATGATCAACAACAAAAGCTTTGTTGCTTTCATAATTTGGGTGAAAGCAGGGTCTCTTTTTTTGAAAGCCTGAACCATGCCCTCCTGCTCTTTCTGAATCCAAAACTTGTACTTTAAACTGCTTGCACACATTTATTATGTATGTACTTGACCAGAGGAAACAAAACAACACATAAACTGTTCTCAGTATGCCTGTTTTCTTTTGTCCACAGAGAGATCCAGTGGAATCATAACTGAATTAAGTGGGAGTTCGAAGTAGACACAAAGCAAGACCAAATGCAAACTGCCTTGCTTAACACAATAGCTGTAATACTTAGCCATTTCCTGGTATACAGACACCACTAGTCCCCATCTCCTATCTTTAAGGAATATAGTTATAAAAGTACCTTTCATTCCTTTGAATCCAGTGTTCCGTAGCTGCAGGAAAAAGGAGTCCACACAGTACTGGGCTGCTTTGCAGGGCAGACATTGAAACACCAGAAGTGGCTTGGACAGGCATCAGTACCTGAACCAGTACTAACTACATATTCACACAAGCTGTGCCTACATCCAACCCCCCACCTCCTTCCAGCCTGTGTTACAGCTGCCTGACACCAATGGCCTGCAGGGGCAGAGGGCAATGAGAAACAAGCACTAAATGGCATCAGCTTCTGTAGGGGTGCTTTATCCCTCTAACCCAGGTGAGGACTCCTGCCACACAGGAATGGCACAGTTGGAGGTTGTTGACACAATTGCTTGTGGAACATATGTAAGATTGGGAGGTGTTGCACCTGAAAGCGATAAAGTTATGCTTTGTGTACAAAACTCAATTAAAAAGTATACATTCAGAACTCTTCTGTGAAAATATACATGACTCTCAAAACATAATGTCACAGTTATAATTGCTGGACTATGGGCAGTACAGCATTGCTTAAATGAAACACACTCAAATACAGCTTCATTGGGATTTCTCAGTACCTTCCTTCTTTAAAAAGCAAACCAAACTTTGTAGTAAGTGTCTAAAAGTCCTTTCTCCCCCCAGGAACTGCAGTGAAGGCAATGACACTGCATCATAATTGCAATGAACAGAATCACAGCATTGTTGAGATTGGAAGGGACCTCTGGAGGTCATCTAGGGATCGTCTGAAAATGAGGACATACTTACATGAAAATTTCCCTGTCTTTCTTCCACCAGAAAGTTCCCGAGTCAAGAGCTAAAACATGCTGTGTGAGTATCAAGTACAAAAAGGAAAAAAACCCAATGTGTAAGAAGAACTGATTTTTGTAACTTCTAAGCAAACCTACTACGCTTTGTAAATTGGTAAGCAGCATTTTTACATTGTGGAGACACCACTACTGGGAAGCAATCTTACTGGGACCTGTGGCAGAGGAAAGGTTTTGCCCCTCTGTACATACAAGATCTGCATGCTTTCTCGTGGTTAGGGAGCTATTGCTTATTCAGTGTGATTCGCAGTTCCCACAGCATCCACAAGCCAAGCACCAGCAGCACCCAAGTGTGCAGTTTTAAATAATGAAAGGTAGCAAGTCATAGCAAGTAGATGATCAGCCTCACCTGCCAGGCAGAAAGTAATTAATCTATTTCTTTCCCTTTTTCATCATCTGTCCCATATTCCTCAGCTTCTTGAAGTGGCTCATATTAAAGAAGACAAAAGTTAATTAAATCAAGAATAAAAAGCAAGTATTTTTAGCATTCCCTAGCAGATAACTAGTCTCCTTTCAACAGCAGGAGATCAGATACAGTAGTTGGCTGAAACATTTGTCATTCAGGCCATCAGTGAGCTTTTCTGTATGTCACATCCAAGCCGTGACTAATCCAAAGTTTATCAATCTACTTATTATGGCAGCTTTTGAGTCACTTACCTGCAGGAATGTCTCACTTCCTATACTGACGTGTACTTTACTGAACCCCCTGGCTGGAGTCATCTTCCCACCTCAAACCGCTCCTCAAACAAAAGGCTAAAGGAGCTTTTGAACAAAGAGAATAAAATCGTGTGCCACTGAGTAAAATCTAGAACTACCCCATACTCAGAACAAGCTGGAGCCCACAAAAAGTGTATTATGGCCAGGGTCCAGGTATGAAGTTTAAACAAATCTCAAAATTGCTCACAAGAAAATGCTGACAGACTGTTACAAAGTTATTTTTTTTTAAAGCGTCTAGACTTACCATGTCCCTCTTCTGACTAGAGCCCCGACAGTCCTTCGCTACATTCTTCCACCATATTTTGTATTTCTCATCCATGTTACAGCTAACATTTCTACAAAGTATTATTTATAACATCCTTTTCTCTCATTTCTGTCCAGCCACTGCTCATCTGCTACTTCTTTGTCAAGCTTTAAATCCAAATTTTTCTGCTTCTTTTGTCTTTTCAATTGCCAAGGGAAGATAGTTGTTTATTTTTATTTACAAAAAAAGGACTATTATGCCTCATCTGTCCTTTGGAGAGGAGCCAGTGGATAGTTTATGATACTAACTTGTAAAAATCATTCCCAAAAGAGTGCAATTAAAGGACAGACACCTACCTCGTAACCATTAATTACCTTGTCTGTAGAGAATTTCTATCAATGGTAATTTCCATCAATGAGCTCAGTTCTGTTCCTTAATTGGTGGCACTGGCTGTACAGATATACAGAATAAATCAGGAAACAGTCATCAGAGTGCCTCCTCTACAAACATTTTTATGTTTACTGATCCAGGGATGACTGGCCCAGTGTTCCCAGAGAAGCATGAAAAAACCCCCATGTTAGCTGACACACCAAAATGCTAAAAAGGACAGCTCGATGACCTTGTCGACTTACTATTCTTAGTCTGACAACACAGAAACTTACAAGGAGTTTGTTTATTAACAAGTTTCAGACCATCATAACAAGTATATTAATATAAATCAGATGTGCTGACACACAAAATACATTATTCATACAAACAGATTATGTGTCATTTTACAAGTGCAGAAGGTACAACAGAGATTTAGAGAACAAATACTTTGTCCTGGGGTATTGGTAACCTTTACTTTTTTTCTATGACTGTTTTTCCTATTGCTGCTCTGCCTTCATACTTCCTGGTGCACTTCACATTCAAGTCTACAAAGAGAGAAAAAAGGAGTCAAATAATGTGTAGCACTAGTCCTGTTACTGCATTTAAATGTCGTAAGAGTAAACTGGGAAAATAATTAAGGTTCTTTTGTGTCTCAAATCCACAATCTTCTCGCAGGGAATAACTCCCCTCTGGTTTCTGTGCTCCGCAAAAAATTACTGAAGAATGCAATAACAGACCCAAACAATGAAAAAAATCAAGTACAACTACCCCTCACTGTAGCAATAAACTGAACCAGTGCTCTGCCTATAGCAGAACACCCACAAGATTGCATGAGAGTTCTCTGCAGCCTAGTACCTCTTGAAAGCAGATCAAGAAAAATCACCAACATGTTACGCTCGTGTATGAAGTAGCTAGGAGGGCGCAAGACCTTACTAGTAGTGTCCAGCAAGCGTAGGTGCCAGAATAGCTGTTGCTGCAGAATCCTCAGGCAGCCCTGGCTTGACCCCCCCAATGCTGGGGGAAAATCAGCCCAGACTCTGAACTTGCTGGGGCAGCTTCTCAGGTTGGGCAATTTGCAATACTTTTTCAGATGTCATTTAGTGAGTGTTTACTCTGATGACTTTCCCAAGCCTGGGTGTGGGGGAACACTCCCTTCTGGAACCTCAGCTTTTTTACCCCAGGATAAAACAGAGTTAATAAATATGTACAGTGATAGAAAAGAAAGGAAAGAAAGAAAAAGGGTGGGGGTGGAGAGGGAAGGCCTCTAAGCTCTGATCTTACATCTCTGGAACTTCAGCAGTTCCGGCATGAAATCAAGCAGCTTTTTGCTACAGCAGACATGCGAAGGACTATCTAAATACGATTTATTTCTGGCCTCCTTGCCATTGTCCGATCTTCCTCTGCTGGGCACAATGGGGAATGGGAAGAAGGATGAGAACAAATATTTGATCCATCCATTTTGCACCAGCAGAGGGTTTCCCGAGGAGAGAAAGCAATAGAAGGAAAACCAGGATACTGGGTACAGCATGTTGGTTGCTGTGAGACATCAGGAGATACGTGACAGCCTACATCCATTCTTCTTGAGACATAAAGGCAAACACATTAGCTGGCAGATAAATACATATCCCACACTCCTGTCTCACCATAGGTTGGAGCTCCATCCCATCTTCATTACCCTGGAAAGGTCTCATGCTTCTCTGGTTTTGTCCTTCTGTTAACTTGTTACTCTGACTCACAAAGGTCTACAAGCAAAAACCAGAGTGAGATCATTTGGTAATGCAAACCATTATGTAAATCAAAATACCTGGTAAAGGAAGATAATTAGCCTGGGGCTAAGAAACTGTAGCTGGTTCCTAGCTAGATGACACTGAGTGATACCAAGAGGGACTCTGCAGAGGCAGCAAGGGTGATGAATGCAACTGAGAAGGATGCATCAAGAATCTGTTACATCTCCTACTACAGGAATGAGGACTCTGGCTGTCTGAAATCCCTCACCCGGCTCTCCACCCACTGCTGCATATTGTCCTGAGGGTCACAGAGCCTCCCTTCCACCCCTAGATGTTCGTAACCCAACTGTAACACAGACGACCCAAGTCGAATGCCTTCTTGTGTTCGGAAACAGCAAGTTCTTGCCTATGTGAGCAAACTTACTCTTGATCATGCAATGAGGAGGAGTTCAGATGTGCTGCCCCCAGTTTTTCCATACAGCCTGCCCTGCTTGGAAGAGTCCTTACCCCTGTGGGAAATCATTTCTTCACCCAAGGCCCTAGGGCATGGCTAATTACAAGGAATTAAGACCAGAGTTAAAGAGAAACTACCACAACGTTTGGAAGTGGAGAAAGGAAAGCCTCTGTTTAATGAAGGAGAATCGGCTTAAGAAGCATTTTAGCACTTGGCAAAACAGAGGGGGAAGAACAGAGGTCAAGGCTTCAGAATTTTCCATTCAGTAACATATTCCTATTTGGGACACGTACTTAAGTACTGTTCTGAATTAAAGCCAAAGAATATCTATCTGCTTTCTTCTGTACAAAGGGTTAAGCCTATCTTTAGGCTGCCTTTTTGTTGTTTTTTGTTTTCAACAAAATTCTATGAACATGACAGGGAATCTAACAGCAGCATTAAAAACCAAAACAAAACTGAACAGTTCTTCGGGCAGTGTCCTGAAGAAATCCATCCAGAACATTCATATCATATGAGCTTTTCTGGCTGCTGAGTTTGTTTTTCATGAATCACTAAGATTTTCTTTGTTGCATGGTTTATGAAGGAAAAGACAGAACTGGCAAAAATAGCATGAAAGGAAAAAACATCTGCATCTTCAGATATTCTCTTAATCTGAAAGGGATGGCATATATACATTCAAATGCTTCAGATACAGCTATTAACTAAAGCTCTCCATCACTATTAGCTACGTAATGATTCTCCATGGAAATGTTTGTAATACAATACAGTAATTATGAGGGTAAAGACACAGAACAATCAGTCCAGAGGCAGAAGAATTTAATCAAGAGACAGAAGATAGTATTTTGGCAAAAGAATCTGTAGAGGTATGAAGCAGAGCAAGTCAAGTTTGCGTGAAGTTTGTTCAGAACTACAGCATCCATAGGATGTGGATGGATCCCTGACCTGCTGCTGGCAACAAGAAGCTCCTTGTTGTTTACTTTTGCTTATCACTGTACTGTAAGTCACAACAAATATAAACATCTAATCTTAGGGCAACCCATGGATCGGTCTCTGCAGCTAGCTCATCTATTTATTTACATTTTTTAATTACCAACAATATATTTAACATATATCTAATAAGGCCTAAGAAATCAGCCATTACTTACAGGCTATGATCTAAAAGAAGGCAGCAGATCATAGCTAGCACACAGGAGTCAGAGTCAGCCATTTACTTCAGTTTATAAATTCACATATGATTTGTATCTCTGAGCCCATACTGTTCTAAGGTGTGAGAAAGGAAATAGCATGGGTTGTGGGTTCAAATTACTAGGTCTTGGGGAAATAAAAAGTCCCCCAAAACACAGAATGGCTCAAATATCTTTGCTGTTATCACTGGGGTTTACCAGCAGTTCCTGATCCATGAAGTATGGCTTCTCTGCAGATCCATCATTTGTTTCCATATCAATAGCAAAGCAAAGGAACATGGCATCTGCTGTCACTTCAAACACAGACAGAAAGCTGTGGGATATCAGGTAGGCAAAAAATCCAACCAGCAACAGAGGAACTACCCAAGCTTGCAGCTCCCGATGGTAGTTAAATGCCATCAATCCTCCAAAAACAGTAAAACATACAACAAACACCTGTAAAGGGCAGCAAAAGAGAAATGCAGCCTTATTAATCATGTAGAAATGCTTCTTAAAAAAAACCCCAACCCCCTAAAACCCTAAGGCAAATACATTACAGCCAATATTTTAACAGCACATCTCAACTGGGAGATCGCTATGCAGTTTCTGACATCACGCAGTTGTCACACTTTGTGTTCAATTCAACATGTAAATTCTGTAGGGCAGAGGCAATCTTTTACTGTGTGTTTACCAAAGACTCATTGCAATGGCAGCTGTAAGAGTGGCACCAAGAACACTACTGTAATACAACTAAGTAACTCCGTAAAGACTACGAAAAGGATTAAAATTCTCAAACATTATCTTCTCTCTCAAAAGCACTTTACAGCATTAACAACACTGAGTTTATCAAAGACAAACCTTATTTACTTTAGGTATAAGAAAAGAGAATCAAAACCTGATTTTTCACTTAATTCTTACAGAACAGTACTTTTCTTACTCTTACCTTTCCTAGAAATAGGATAAAATCTCCAAAACGGGTAATGGATGCAAGTTTAGCAGAATTCTTTGCCAAAATAGAGACAGCATCCTTTGCTGATGTACAAAAATTTGTCCCATTTATGGCTGTAGTTGTGTATGCATGCTGAAATGAGAGAAGATAATAATGCAGTGAGAGAGGAAAGACTCTTATAATCTAGATTTTACTTCAGCAAAATGCAAAGCCTTAAACTCAATTTGGAAATACTGACTTTATGAATATAAAGAGTTATTTTGCTTAATACGGCAATTTTATTTTAAGTTACTATAATAATTATGCTTCTAACTTCAAATAGTTTTTCTACATAATTTCCACCATTAGCAAATGCTAGAAGAGTGACTAAATACATTTCTGAACCCACCTTTATCCAATTTATTTTAAAACATCAAAGTTCTCCATCCTAATTTTTTGTTAATGAATACGACACAATTACCACAAAACACTTACTTACCTAAAGTCACACTACCCAAACTTACTTGCTTATTTTCTATGAATCTATTTCCAAGACTGCTGGCAAACTATGTAAATGGAACAATCAAGTTATGTAGTTATCAAGTCATTTAAAAGTTGATGATTAAAAAGCTTTTATACACGGCCCTTTCAAACTATTCATATGCTACTGAAATTCAAGTGGCTATAGCTCTAAAATAAACCTTTTCATGAAAGATTAAAACAATCATGAAAATTACTGGGAAAGAACAGCTAAAGGATCCTAGACTAGACCAGTGAGTGTTATGTCACAAAAAAAACCCCAGAATTTCAACAGACAGTACGGGCACTCACAGTTTTTTGATGTATTAATTTTACAAGATTTCTCTTTGTGGAAACTTGCCAAGACAAGTGGGGAGGACAGAATATTTACCTTCATGGATTGGATTACTTTAGCAGTTGATGTGCATAACTTGACATATATGTCCCATTTATGGAACTTCTCAACAAGGTTTTAAAACTGTGTCCAAAATATCAGCTTAGAAAAACAGCACTCGATACCTGAAATGTATGCTGAACTTTACCAGCAAGTCTTATGAGTAGTGTCCCTTCACTCAAAATATTAGAAGGTGGATTATGCCACAAAACATTAGTCACATCTGGTACGGTCAGTAAGAACCACAGTGTGCAAGGTATTACTGTTCTGAAGGAAATTATACACCCCAACATAAGTACTTGGTGCTTAGATTATTTTATGCTTCACCTGAAAGTGAAAAAAAAAAACATAACTGCTTTGCTGAAAGTGAATTATACTGCAAAACACTTTGTGTTCAAAAATCTGTTTTTTCTTACCTACAAATCAAAACATAAAATAACTTCAGATATCTGAAGGCAAAGGAAATTAATTTCTGCAGAGTCCAGCTTTACCTCATAGCAATTTCTGTAACATACTGTAGTGTAGCAAAGCTATAGTGACATTATCTTAAAATATTACAGAGAAAGAAAGAAATCAAATGCAGTCAAAGATCCTGTTCCTCTTTATTGTGGATATTATTTATTTTATATATGACAAAGGAATTTTTTTTCTCTGACAGTAAGCAAAAAAATAGTAGAAGTAAACAGTGACATCCCATAAATATTGCACTTACATAATAGCAAATACATCTGTAGAGGGAAAAGGTATAAATAAAGACCATGGATTTATTGCCTACTCTAAGAAAAATCAAAGACTCCACTGAACTCTACAGAAACCTATAGAGTATCTGCATAAAACTGTTTAAACAAGCAAGTTCACATCATTCCTAAATAGGAAAAAATGCTTTCTGTGCTAACTTTCATTTATACTGACGCCGTTCCTTTCCCCGGGGAGCACTGTAACAGGATCGGCAGCGAGGTGCACCCTTCGGCTCGGTCAGGCAGTCACTACCCTACCTTTGCTTTCTCGGTTGCCTTCACTTCCGAAAGAGAAGCATCCTTGTCCCACCCACCTCACTCAACCCGACAGGTTCGTAAGCAGCCTCCTGCCATCCCGTGCGAGGAAACCCGATGGCTGCCAGCTCGCCCGTGGGAGCATCAGCCCAGGACGCAGCAGCAGGAGAGCCGGCCGATCGGTAAGACCAGCGCCAGCCTTGCTGGGCTACCATCTTCCCAGGACACAGGCATAGGGTAGATGGCCTCAAGTCAAGCTCCCTCTCTGTCTTCCGCCTGTAGCTCTCACGGCACATTTCATATTTCTTTATAACATGCTGTGAGTTAAGCTTGTTTCATCATTCCCATTAACAGACAGGAAATTGAGACACAAAGTGGAAAAGGGTTTCCTAAGCTTGTTTCTGTCCCTTAAGAACTAAATTCACAGAGCAGATCCTGATCCGGTGAGGTCAGTATAAATTTTGCCAATAAATTAAACAGAGATTCTGTATTTATTATAAATAGCAAAAAATGTCCTGTTTTAAAAATTTAAAAGAATGTTGAAAATGCATGTGCACTTGTACAAACATTGTTTCCAAACTTAAAATAAATAACCATTTGTTTGCACTCTTGAATTAGTCTCTTTGGTATCTGAGGAATGTGCAACAAAAAGAATTTCTGATATTTATTAACTCGAACAGTTATCTTGGAAAGACTGAAAATAATGCTGGAGATTGAGTACTACCTGCATTGGGATTTGTCATGTGACAAACCAGTTGACAAAAAATGGCATTTACAACAATTACAACTTCAACAAATCATGTAAGTATCAACTAGTCATAACATCCAAGCAAGAAAGGCAGCCAGGTAATAATCCAACATTATAGAAGCAATAAGAGAGATACAGAGATGAATGAACCACTGAAGGCTACAAAACTAGTCATTGACATAGGTGAAGCAAGAATGTTATTAGTACAAGCTGAAGACTTAGCCAAGTGATCTCTACCTTTCAGCAAAAAATACATTTCTGAGGGGAAAAAAAAAAATAAAATTGGAGGGTTTCTTGTTCAGCTGAGACTGTGGCTCCATATGCTTTCCTCACAATTCTCAAGTTTCCCCATACAGACCCCATAACCTGATCCCATCCAGCCACATAGAAATCTACACATTCTCACTAACAAAATACATCTTTAACATTTAAGCAAATGTATGTTTCCATGAAACTCAGAGTTGCAGAGAAATGAGCTCAAATGATCTCTCATCCTTACCCACCAAAGACCACCTAACATATGCAAGCTATTACCAATATTTGCAAATCATTTTGAACTTTGGGCTAAGAAGCTTAGATATCCCCTTAATTTTGCAGATACAGGGTATGTGCAACAACCCAATCCCTTTCAAAGAAAAGACACCTGCTATCATTTAAAAACTGGTTATTTAAACATGTTTTTCTACAGAATGTATTCTCTTCTCCCACACACAAAAGCTTTAGTGGACTTGAAAATGTTTGAGAAAAGGGCAGCAAGAATGATCCAAAAGGTATGGAATGTCTTCTGTCTGGGGAACAACTGAGTACACCAGGCTATTCTGTCTGGAAAAGAGATGACTGAAGGAGGATGCGGTAAGAGGGCTACAAAATCATGAGAAGTGTGGAGAGGGTAGGTAGGGTTAGATGGCTCACTGTTTCTTCCAGAGCAAAGATTAGGCAGGGGAAGGACCATACAAAGTAGTAGGAGCAGAAAACAGATGGTATTTCTTCTCACTGTAAGTCTGTAAGCTGTGAACTGCTGGACAAAGGATGCTTTAGCTGCTAAAAGTTCGCATGAGTTCAAGGGAGACTGGGAAAGTTCAGGGAAAAGGAATCCACAGGATCCACAGGAAAATACACAGAAAACATACTCAGCTCAAGAAGTCCCTAGGCTGAAAACATATACAGAAACAGCATGGAGACAGGAAAAGATACACTTGTTCTACCTTAGCCTTCACTCACAGCCACCATTGGAGATGGGATATTGAGCTAGATGGAGACTCAGTCTGGCCCAATACAGCTATTATGGTTTTTATCTTTGCTTAATTAATTGATATTTTACAATGGTAGTCTCTGCTATGGCGACCAGCAAGTAATAATGGCATTGATAGCACACCATTGATCAGAAAGCATGGGAGATAGAGGGTCAGGAACAGTCTTCATCCTTGCACCAGTAAGATGGTACTGTATCACCACCTTTGTGAAGAACACAAGCCTCCTCTGGATTGGAGCCTGGGAACTAGACACTAGTGTCTCAGTGTCAGGATGAATAAATAAGAAATGTGAATGTTTACATATTTCCAAATACCACAGTATGCAAAAAAACCTATTTAAAGAATACATCCTACTGTGCCTCACAACACAGAATGTCAAGGGTCTTGGAAAAATTGACCTGCTAGTTTCATGAGAAAGGCGCTGTGGCTCAGATCCAGGCCGTAAGTTCCCCAATTGTTGAGAATAATTGCTACTTTGTGCAATGGCTGAATTCAGTCCTCCATTCTAGGACTTGCTTTAATAAAATGAGCTTGGGGAAGAGAGGATTGCCATAGCAACAGAACTTCCTTAAAAAAGAAGCAGGAGACATGTTGGTCTCACATCCCACTTCAGCTTTTTCTGCTTTGCTGGTATTTTCAGGCTGATCTGATCTTGTTGCTGGCAATTCTCCTGGGAGCTGCCCTGGTCACCCACACCCACGCAATGCTGACTTTCAAGCGTCTTAGCTTGCAAGTGTCACTGCTGCCATTGGAATCCCATCAGAAAACAAAATCCCGTGGTAGCAAGAGGCAATGACATTTCTGTGGCTGCTGTACAGCAGTTAGTGACCCTGCGAGAAAGCTGTATCATGTCTCTCAGATAGCGGTGGGAAATTAGAGCAACGTGGGCCTGTGAGGCTCCACTGAAGAGATGAGGACATGCAAGACTAGAAGGGACTTTCAGCCACTCCAGGCCCTGGCTATTTCAGATTAGCACATTATACAATTTCTTCTCTTAAGTGGAAAGTTCCCTCTTTAAACTACTTAGGGCTTGTCTCTCTCCCAGCCCTAACATTTGGAGCTATTCCAGACAGTTGTCTCTCTGGTCCTTGGGAACCTTCTTCCAGCTTCCAGACAACACTTACTCATTAACAGTTTACATCTACTCATTCTTCTGCTGATCTTGTCTTGGCTTTTCTCCCTCCCTGCTGTTTCTCTTCTTGATATACTCACAGATGGCTAACCGGCTTGCTCTTAATTTGTCAAAGTAGACACACCAGGGTATTCCAGTCCCCACCCTGAGGTAAGCCTGATCACCTAACCAGCAACTTGTACAATGGCATTTATCCTCCTCTTTCTGGTGCAAGTATTTCATCTCATACCTTCCAGGGCTGAATCTGCCCTTTCTGCAGTCTTGTTAACTAAAGGCTATTGTCCTGCTGTTGACAAACACACAGAGAATATTCTCCTCCTCCACTTCCAAGCAATAAGCACACAGCTAACACAGTTATTTTTGATTCTTAGGCTAATTACCATCTGTAAGAAACCTTTCAATAGCCTCCCAAATTTTCCCAAGCAGTCCAAGAGGCACAGCTTCCCTTTATTTCTATTCCACCTTATATTTGCAGTCTGGACTTACTGAAGAAAGTCTTGTCCTTCAACTTTCCTTGCTTCCTACTCTGTGTGTCATCTACTTCCTCCACAGCTGTCATTCAGTGGGTAGGACTAACACGCTTTTCTCCTCAGAGGGTAGTTGGGTGTCCTTTCCTGCAGCATCGCACTGCTACACCTGAGTTCCATTTCAACCACAGGGGCTGGACCACAAAGATCTTGCTTTAAGTGCCCATTGCATCATGATTACATCATTACTGGAGTTGCTTACAGTGGCTTCTGCAGTTAGTGCAACAATGTTCTCATTTGGGATTTCTGAAAAAAAATAAAAATCAATCTGAACACTTCCAGAGAGTTGTTCATAAATTGCTCTGCTTAAAAGCACTGAATTATTGGTCACTTGCTTCATTGCCTTTTATTTTCTTTCTCTCCTTTTTTTTTTTCTTTTTAATGGGATAGGGGAGAGGAGAAAGGTATGAAAGCAAGAATTAGTCAGCCTTGTTAATCTCTATCCCCTGCATGGTTCACCCTACAGAGCAAGTAAAGACCTAAGGAATTTTATTTCCTGTTGCATACATAAAGCCTCTAGAGGGAAAACAAATACATTTAAGATACTATTTCACTGAAGATGCACATTTTCGCCAACTGTATTTTCAAGATGATTGAAAATTTAGCTTAATATCTAGAAGCAATTTTGCCAGTAACATTAAAATGAAGTATTGTTTTTGGGAAGAAAAAGAAGTGCTTGATGGTGAGGTGCAACGTGTTTGGCAGTGCAGAGGAGAACTGTACTTACATTAGCATGCATGAATTTGGGGTTTATCTAGGTCACTTCTCCACAAGGCATTTAACCGCAACCTCCTGATAGGCTTCCATCCAAAGTTTAAGAGACAACCAACTGCTATACGACCATTAGACACACTTGATTCTCGTTTTTTACACTAGACAGTGGCTGGCTTTCAGTATCAGTGAAGGGCTCAGTACCAGCAAATGCAGACTAACATGCCACCAACTTCAGTACTGGCTACCACAGGGCCCAGAAGGCTACTCTGCAAGGAACTGCGCTGATGAAAACAGAGAAACCACATACTGCTCAGCAACTCCTTCAGAAATCCACGTGCTGCACTTTGGAGCAGTTGCTTGCCAACTGGCTGCAGATGAACCCAAAGCAGACACAGAAAAGCAAAACTATCCCGAAATAGATGTATTGTTTAAAGAAAAAAGTCACTGCAACAAGGCTGTAAAGGAGAAAAAAAAAAAAAAAAAAAAGTGAGCACTTTGATGTATCAAAAGTTAAGACTGCCACTACAATTTAAGAAAGCAGGAGACAGACAGACCTTCTAGCTCCCAAACCACATTAAAAACTGAGTATATTCTTTTTACAGAAGAGAAATTTCAACCTCCTAGATTTTACTTGAGATGATTGGATATGTTTATCTGGAACATACTGAAACTATCAGAGCCAGAAGATGAAAAATCTGTGGTAATTCTGACAAGTGTTGGCAAACAGAACTGTCAAGTAAGGATAATGACTTTATATTCACAAAGCACTTTTCATCCAGATAGAACCCAGAGTGCTTTACAATTGTTACTAATGGATTATACACACACATGAATCACTTTGCCCATGACTGAAATGGAACAGCTTAAGGAGTGAACTGTTTAACAGCACATAGCAACACTACACCACAGTTTAGCACAGGATCCAGTTGCAAAACCAGGAGAAATTTAGGAAGGCAGAATGTAATTATCCACACTGCAATCTGCACAGGACACTGGGTTTACATTACCGCTCCTCCAACAACCGCCACTGGAAATATGGCAACTGTCAGCGTTTAGCACAGCACTCTGTCATGATGGGAAGATGACAGCAGACCTTTTTGGCCACGTTTCAGTTAGCTTCCAGGAGAGCTGAACAACACTTAGTTGAGCCTGCAGAGAACGAGTCACTTCAGGGATGCGTGCAACTATCAAAGTCAGTGTTAAATTGCACCTGAAAGATGGCACCTCAGCCCAAAAAATACTCTTTGAGAACATAACAGAGCACTTGGTTGATACTGCATGGGAAGAAAGAAGCTCACATTCTATCACCAGTGTTACTTCCTCCAGCACCTGTTTCTCATTTGCAAGTTTCCCAAAAGGAAAACAAGGGGCTCTGTTTAATCCTAATTAAACTTGTGAATGAAGGAGCACAAAGAATTTAAATCATCTAAGCAATAAGTTGAAACACATTCCTCAACAAACACATTGAAGAAAATAGTGCAGAAGTGATGGGGAAAGCTTTTTTTGTTTTGGAGCTTCAGGTAATTATATGCTTATTAGTATAGTGAAAGTAATACTAGAATAAAAGGCAAAAATATATTAAGGAATGTTAACACACAATGAGCGTTGGACCAAATTTTTAAGAGCTGCTCCACATTTCAGTAATTTCAACTCACACAGAAATAAAAATCTGAACTAAAAAATATTTTCAAAATGTTAGAAACATAGGTACAAGCAATTTTTTAACCCCTCCCAAGTCCTACTCTCAAGTCCGTGTTCAACACCTATGTGAAATTTCAAGGCTGTACCCAGCAGCTTTCACTGATCCCAGTAAGAGCTCTTAAGAGTTCAGTACTTCTGTTAATCAAGCCATACGTCAAGCTACTTAAAATTGCAGATTTGTCTTTTTTTTTTCTTTTTTATATTTCGCCGCAGATTTTACAAAATTGAAGATGAAGATTTTCAATCTTAGTCAAAATATTTTGTTTTAATAAATAGGCTTGAATACATTCTTTATAGCAAAAAAAGAAAAAACTAATTAGATACATTAATTAATCTATGAAATGCAATAATCTGAGATGAATGTTACCCCTTCATACAGATAAAATGTCTATTAAAATCTTACAGCCTGTTCTCGCTTTCTTCTCCTCTAACCCTCACCCAAATTGCCTTGGATTTGGAGCATGTGGAACACCATCATCTTTGCCAAAAAGATGTTCAAATAAACAATTATCTAACAGCAAACACAGTATTATGATCATTAGGTTAAAACCCACAACTCATATAAAACCAGAAATTTGCCCACAATAGATTAGGAAACAGGAAATCTTTTAAGGGAACAAGAGCTACAATACAGCCTTCTGAAACAAAGGAATAACATTACAGTAATTAATTCTTCTTTTAAGAAACACACAGCATAAAACAGCTGGAGACAGTAAACACTAGGATGCTGGATATCTCTTTGAAAGGCAGGAAGCCAAGGGGAAAGGGTGACTACAAATGGAAAGCCTGGAGTCAAAACGAACTCTGAGATTCCTCACCAAGTCAGTCACCATAAGATCTACCTACAAAATCTAAGTCTGGAAAAGTCATCGTTTAGAACCAGAGATTTCACTGCACAAGTATTTAATTTAGGCTGAACTAAGTGAAAAACTTTCTCTTAGTAGTGTTCCAGGATTAAGCTTAATTTATGCACCTACTTTAGAGGAGAAGTCAGACCCTTTATCAGGATTGTCTTGTTTACTTCACTACTACCCTCAGCAATGAGAACAAAGAACACAACAGTCAGAGCATAAGGAATCAGCAAGAACATCTGATTCCCTTTCACATTAAGAATACTACAGTCACCAGAGATAACAATAGCAGACTGACAAAGAGAAAAATTAACTATTTACAATGATGTATGTAGAGCTGGAAAACATTTGGAGAAAAGGATCAGGAAGGAAAAAGTAGGAGTCAAGTATCTGAAAAAACACTGTATGCCAGAAATCATCCATTTCCAATAAAAACACTTTTGAAAAAAAAAAAAACCTGCTAACAAAACAAAGATGTATTTCAAAGAAAGAGAATATTATATCATCTGGCTTTTTCATCATGGATCATATTCCCAGACACATTGATAGTGGAAATCAGCCAGGAGTTCAAGTTTCTTTATTCAGGACTTTCAGGTGGAAAAGACTGTATCTAGTTAATGACACATCTCCAGGTGGGTTTCTTACTTCTTCATTGCTTCCTTTCACCTGGACCCTCTGTATTTCAGTAGCCTGTCTGGTACAACTCAACAAAATGTTAAGCCTTCTTACCTACAGAAACACCATGTGGCCCTCTGAAAGGGCTATCTCGAGCTGTACTAATGAGTTTTCTAAAATCTTGCACCTTGCACATTGTCAATCCCGTTTCTTTGCAACAAGTTCCATCTACACTTGAAGACTTTTCTGCTTGTTTATTTTAGGTGGCAAGCATGAAACTTTGGCTTGCAGGCACTGGATGTTGCTTTAGTCATGCTAAATGGAGCTAGCGTACACACACAGTTTCTAAACTAGGTATGCAGATGGTTGAGTGACAGAGACATGATAGAGTGTACCTGGTTAAAGTATCTTAAACAATTTTCCTGGCACCAAAACCAGCAGATACAGCACTTGAACAGGCACTTTGCACATGTACTCTCCTGCAATAAAATGAAATGTTGGGTTACTGGACACAGAATTAGACTCAAACAAAACTGCCATTTTAGAAAAACTTGCTTTACAGGTGACTGACTTTTCTAATAAAGCATTCACTTAGGCAGCAGATATCCCCTTTAGGATTACAGGAACTGTTTTTAATTCAGACCCTTCAGTATTAATGACTGATGAGCTAAGCGCATTTTTTTTTTCTTCCGATGGATGGAAGATTCTTCTCTGGGAAAAGAAAATAAGTGCTGCAAGCAGCTTTGTGAGCTAACAGCTGCTTGGAGAACAAAACAGGTAACCCTTACAGTACTTTGCAGTGGTCAAGCAGTACATTGACAGATTTTAAACGTGTTTATCAAAAAACCTTCACAGTTCTGAAATGACTGGTACCCTAATGAACAAAAATAAATGAATGGGCAGAAGGACTTACATGCACATGTGTGTGTATTGAATCAGAGCACACATTCGTTTTCAGGACAAGAGGAAAAAGCATATATTAGAACAGATCATTCATAGGCCATTGATCTATATTAATTTCATACCAAAAACAGAGCAGAAAAGCTCAGTGTTTGTTCCACACACCCCCCCTCCCCATCACTTCACGAGCTCAGAACTGTTCATCACACAAAGATTTTACCAAGCAAGACAAGAAAAAGACATCTTGGTAGCCATGGTAGCCTTCCAAATTTAACAGGCTGTTTTCCTCAGCAAAAGGAAATTCAGTTCAGTGATAACTTGAGTCTTTTTAACCTTCTTTTTTCCAGAGGTGAGAGTGTTTTTGTTTTCTCTTGGACAGCAGAGATCTTCTAGCCACAATATGAAAACCTCAGGTCCCCACAACTGCTATTCAGATTATAAAACCGCGTACCCAACAAGTCCACTTATTCTGCTTCCTCTAGAGACAGAAAATACTTTATCGGCTTTAAACAAAGTTCTCAGTTGACCCAGCTCACCAAGTTTTATAACAAAGGCTAATATGAAAGTGACATAAACCCAGACACTTACAGATCTTTCAAGAATCTTATTACAAGGGGCTTTTATTTAAGCATTTACAAACTATACCCCACACACATGCCTCATAGGTACCAGGGATGGTCAATGTAAATACCCCGTCATAACTATACATTACATGCTTCAAGGCCAAGGTAAACTCTAGAGGAAAAGACCTACATTTAAAAACTGAGCCTAAATCTTCCTCTAAAATCAGAGCTGTGCAGTCATGACAGCCCTCTCTCCTTGCCAAAGTGCCAGAACTAACTGCAATGGTATGTTTCCAGTAGAAGGTAAGAGACGTGGAAATGCAGGAAAGATAGAAAGAAGGCAAGCAACAATCAAAACAGCCCAGCTATATTTTTTATGTATCTTAAAAGATGTGGTTTGGATCCCACACAAATCTCTGGAATAGTTCTTATTTCATACATTCTTTCTATAAACTCATATTACAAGGCAGATGAAATCTTTTCTAGAAGATATTTTATATGCAACAATAATGTTCTTACTTAACTTTGCTTTTTTAAAATCTACGATGTAAAAATTTTAAATAGAGCATTCTGCCAAATTTTTCCTTTATTCTTCATAAAAACCGTTATATATATATATATAAACTAAATAAAGACAGTTTCTAAGGCTGGTGTTTTCTGCTTTTAAAAATATCTGAGTTGAGAGAAAAAAGGAAGCACTGATATCAGAGTTGAGAGGGAAAAAAAGCTTTCTTAATGACAAAAATGGGATAAAATATAAAATCCACAACATATCATCCACTTTTAAACAAGAAGTATATTCTTCACATTTTTTTTCATGACTCTCATCTTCTAACTACTATTTTTATAGTGTTACAGAAGTATATACCTACCTTTTGTTTTAGGATATTATAAAGGTACAACAGAACAATCCTGGGTATTCTCAGTATTGTGATTAGAAATGAGCCTTTTACAGCAGTTCCTAGATGATAGCAAAAAAGAATTGATATGGAAGACAGGACTGGGCCAGGTGGTGGGCTGTTTTTATTTCTAGAAAGAAAAACAAACAATTTAAAAATGTTTTAGAAACTTACTTAAGAAGATATATATTGTATCTTTTCAGTATTTGGAAATTTAAAGGATTAAGCTGGTATCTCCTTTCCCACTTGAACAACTCCAGTCTTCCCACTGACTTCATCTGAATGTTCACCTTAGTCCAAAGGAAAGCAGCCAAGTTCATAACTTTTATTGGATTAGTTTAATTCTTAAGCAATGACTGTTTTGATGTATTCAGTAATGGAAAAATATCTAGAAAAAACCTACAATGGAAAATACCAGAAGTGAACAATATTTGAGATTATTTCCTTGAACACCTCTCTCCAGTTTCTGTCACTTCTCTTATTCTCCGCAATCTTTTATTTGTTGTTTCTGCAAGATTTTAGTCTGAAGGAATGAATCCGCTGTTTCTGCTTCAGTGGTAAAATTAAAACTATAAAAAATATCACAAGCTCTCACATGTAAAATTGATGTCTACTACCTACTTTTATCGTTGCAATTTTGCTTTAAATTTTGTTCAGATAATTAAAACTTTTTTTTTTTTCCACTGAACAGGATTTGTTTTAAAATGGAATACACAAAAAAGGAATATCATACTATATGTTTAGAATTATAATTTGGCCTAAAAACCTTGTAATTCTACTGCACACTAATCTATACCGTTTTGGAGAAATAATGTGTTTCCCAAAATTGAAAAGCAAAGACAAAAAATTGGCCTAAATACAAGTTTTATTTTCTTGGTTCTTTTATAAAGGTCAGTTCAATGTCAATCATTTACAGAGAGTAGTATGACACAGCTTTCAAGAATTTATACAAAAACCAGGAAATTAACTTAAAGCCAGTCCCCGACTCCTCTTCAAATGCTGTAAAAAAAATAAATCAATTAGATTAACACTACAAATGCCTTTAAAAAATGTTTCAGAGGATTAAAAAACCCCACTGATCAATAGTCATAAATAGCCCTTCTATAAAGCATATCTTAAGCAATTTGCCCAATCCTGAAAAATTTACTTAGGCAACAGAACTAGCAGCAGTTCAACTAACTAGTTAAGTAAAGATCAGACCTTATATCACAAATAAGATGTCCTATTTTCATAAGTGATTCCTTCAAAACATCTGTTATCTTGAAAAATCAATAGTTTGCACAAGAAACTAAAAAATAAAAAGGCAATGATAAGACAGTGACTGACTGGTTGGGACTAAAAAGCTCTACAAATGTATTTTTATTAAAATTCTCACTTCAGCAAGGATTTAAATCATACACACTATATCAAGGTAGGTATCACAGCTCTGCAAGAATCCTGAAAGTACCACTGCAGCTCATTCAAAACACTAACTACTTTGCAGCCAAGAAGTTGCATTTAATATGTGAATATACCACATTATTTTAAATAGGAAATTCCACCAAAGTAGCTGCTGCATTTATTATTTTTGGTCTTACAACCAGGGGAACAGCTTGGGGGATAGTGGAATTTTATACTGAATAAGGCAGGTTTTGTCGGGTTTGGGGTTTTTTTTGTTTTGGTTTTTTTTGTTTGTTTGTTTTGGTTTGGTTTTTTTTTAAGACATCAGGTTTCTGTGTTAGAAACACATACATTGCAACATAGATGAGTTATTCTATCCATGTAGTAATATTGTTTCCTTTTCCCTCGTATGCTACCTTACATATGACAGTCTCAGATCTCAGAATATAAAAGATTAAATTTCTGCAAGCTAAATGTTAACCAAGGGTGAGAAATACAGAAAGGACAAAGTTTACTCTTATGTTAATAATTTACTTGCTACTGAAGAGAAAAATGAAGAAGGGTTTTGATATTTTTAACAGGACTGATTAATGAGCAGGAATATCAAAATCTGAAGTTTAGTTTAGATAAATTTCTACACATTTGGATGCTTTTCCACGCCTTCTTTTCCTAGCAAAGGAATTCTCAAAAGAACAGGGTCTGACAAGATTTCTTGCTTTGCTTCCAAACAGATGAGAGAAAGAACAAAGATTCGCCTAATTTTGGCTCAGGCTAGGAAACATAGGAAAACAGCTAGCTAACCACAACAACCAGTGATACTTGTGACCCTAAAGATGCTCAAGATTGGCTCAATCATCCACCTACACCCAACCACCCTTAAAGATGAAGTTTCACCCAGCTTTGTGCATTATATGGCTGCAATCCTGAAATGACTGTAGCACAAGCATACAGTCAGCCATATGCATAAAGTTTTGTAGGCACTGCATACTGTGCAGTGAATTCTGGGCATGTAGACTCTACGGCCTGCATACAAGGTATCAGGGAAAAACAGGAATCTGCCTGATAGAACTGGTTACAAGATTGAGCAGGGCCACAGCTTGCTTTTCCTCTTTGGTATTCCTATTTTATGTTACCATGGGATTGTTTGATTTACATAGAATATTACTATTCCAAAATCCTGTGAACCTGTACTCAGTATCACATCATCTTTTAATAACTTTAATATTTTTCTTTCTTCAGTGCTGCCAATTGTCTTTATTTTCTTGTGAGCTCTGTGACATTCAGTATCTTTCTTAAGGATCAAGTTCCTTGAATCAAATGATCACACATGCATCTCAGCTTTCATTTTAAAACCACTTTTTTTGTGTGAAGAAAAAATGTAATCTTGACACACCCAAAAGATGGAGACATTTGAAAGGGGGGGGAAAAAAAAGGCATTTCTTCAAAAGCTTGTCCTATAAGCACAAGTCTGAAGAAGTTTTCTTCAATCCCGCCTCATCTTTTTCAAAGGCTGCCTAAAAAGAGATTTAGTACTAAAATGCTTTAGAAGTGTTAAGGAATGAATCATATATTCCTCAAGTAAATATGCATCTCAGTTTTTAAACAAATACAATAAATTACAAGATTTGCAATAAAAAAGAGACATTATCAGACTAAGAGAGAACACACAGACTGTAGTTCCAACTGCCCTTTTACCTGCTTTCAAAACCACATGGGACGGTCAACTACATAGATGCTGATGGCTCTTTTACACGGGTTAGGTCAAGTATGTAAGCAGGGCAAAGGATGCTCATAAATATTGCAGACGTATTTGAAAAGGGAAGAGGAATCCTTTAAAAATTTGGTCCTAGTTCATCTTTCAATGACTTTGGTGCAAATCCATAAACCTCGATTTTTGACTTACTGGGAGATGTGTGCATTTCACCTCTCACTGAATCTATTGGAAGTTGTGGTGCTGAATGCCTTAGAGTCAGGTGGAAAACCCCAATCCTGCAAATGCTTATGTACTTCCTTAATTGCAGCCCTGTGCAGTGACATACATGCATTGGAGTCACTGAATTAAGTCATATGGACAGGACAGGGATGTCTGTGACATGGGCCAAGTTACCCCATCACCTTCCTTTAATTGCAGAGAGGGGAGAAGCCTCTTCTCACTGAAAAGGTAAATACATGCACAACACCTAACTACACTAAAATGAAAATAAACCCTCTTGTAAAACAGCAACAGTAACAAAGAAGGTTTTTAAAAAGATTAAGCCCTTTTCACAAGTCATAAAAAGTAATCATTAAGCAAAAAAGTTCTATTCATTTTATTAAATTAGTAAAATCTTTCATTTATTGATGTTTCATCTGAAATAAAAGAAGGCAAAATTCATTTTCAGTGGTGCTATTACAGGTCAAATAAATGTCACTTGTAAAGCTAATCCAGCTAAAATGAACCCCTGCCCTCCCCATTTGCAACTCAACTGTGGCTGTTGGCCGTGCAGCACATTGCTTTGTGTGGAAGGAGATTTCCAGAGGGAAAGGCTGTGCCATTTCCTCGGAGCACTTACAAGCAAAGAAGAAAGCCTCTCTGTCAGGTATCATAAACAAACTCTTGTGACATGCCTTTATGATGTTGCCCCAGGGAATACATTAAAAACACACAGCAGACAAGCTCAGAATTGCTGGAACAGTTCGAGATAACCCTTGCCCTTGATGGCGCGACTGCTCTTGCAGCTAACCATCCTCTCCCCATTCCTGCACTGCTCTGCATCTCTGCAGATCTGTGCTGACAGCCTAAAGGCCAGGAAGAGGGATTACCACTGCAGAAAAATTGCCATTCCCCTTCCAAGCACAACTCTCTCAACACAGGACATGTCACCTGGCAAGCAAGAAGGGGGCTTGACAGTAGATGTACAAAATTATTTCAATACAATTGGGTGCAGGAACCTTCTGTACCCTGTGGCCGGTTCCTGCAGCAGTAAAAAACATCTGGAAAGCAGAAGACCCTAACAGAGCAGTAAATATCATTACAGCAGTTTCTACAGGAGCTTCCTTGCTCTGTGAGAAGAAGATACGGACAGTGTCTGCTTTGGGGATTTACATGGTGTATCACACCAAAGTGGACTGCAGTGTACAATCCAGCGAGTCAGTGAAACTGCTCTTTCCTTGCTCTGTGAGAAGAAGATACGGACCAGTGTCTTTGCTTTGGGGATTTACATGGTGTATCACACCAAAGTGGACTGCAGTGTACAATCCAGCGAGTCAGTGAAACTGCTCTTCTTCCTGTGCTTTCTCAAGCAAGATAATTTAAATGAACCCTTAGTGCCCCAGCATTCAGCTGCCGAAGCTGAATCAATTGCTAAAGCTTGAGGTACATACATTTGCTTAGAAGAAAAGAGCAGTTGATTACCCACAGAAACACAGCCATGCTAGTTACTTGTCTTTAGCGCTTCAATAGGAAGAAGGAGATCATGTAAGAAATGCAAGTTCCTCCCTTTTCAGGTCCTATCATGGCATATAAAATAGTAGTGTGAGACTGTCACTCTACTGATCTCAACCATTTAAAAAGCAGCATTCTAGGTTTTGTCTGCTCTTTTACTAGCACCAGATCAGTGGCACAGCTGTTGGCTGTGTCGAGAATCCTAGCAGAGACGGAGACCTTATACACATGTCAAACACCGCCTTGCCTTGGCTTTTTGGATGGGATGACAAAACACCACTTAAAACAATGGTGGGCACTGGCTGTTACCAGGTCTTCTTGCTTTGCTGCCTTGGCTGGAGCAGAGCTGCTGTCGGCTGCAGCAGGAAACCCTTACAGAGCCGCTCCTGCAAGCAGGGCCTGTGCTGCTGTCTCTGCTGGGCAGAAGGGGAACAGGCCATTTTGGGAACCTTTCAGCTGGAGGCCTTTCTATCAGCAACCGAAACATCCAGGGATACATTCCAGAGACCATAAACAGAAACCTGCTACCTAGGTTTCGGAGAAGCCCGAAGCCTCCCTTCCCAGCCGCCCGAGCCCAATGGTCCCAGGTGGCTGTAGCCAGTGCTCCAGGGTCCCCAGGCCTTCCCCCGCCAGGGTCCCTGACTCACTCTCACATCACCTTCCTCAAGGGCTCATTTTCCAACAAATTGAGATGATCACCTTATTCCTCTAATACAAAATGAATAAATGCCTTAAAATGCCAGAGTTTTTCACAGATCAGAAAAATCTCATCACTGGGCATAGAGGAACAGAGCAACGAGGGTGAGAGAGCTCATAAAATACTTAAGAGGAAAAATGTTTGTAGGATATTAGTCTCTTCATTGTCAAAAAGCTCTACAACATATTGTGAGATTTAAATTTAAATCTTCCCCCACAATGACAGGAAAGCACCACTCTGGTGCACGAAACCGATTTAATATCATTTTATAATACTGCAAGTATAAAAACCCAGTATAAATCATGAAAAGTAGAGGATTTTTCCTCATTTCCTCCACATTTACATTACAGGGCAATATAAAGTTCAAGGAAATTTGTTTACCCATCTCTAAATTCTTAACAGTGGTGTTAAAGCATTTCCAGTTAACTGAAAATATCTGCACAGAATGAAAAAAAGAGTAGCAGACTAGGCACTTATGCAGTCAGGAGAAATCGAAACCCAGAGCAGCGATGAACACTTAGGAAGAGGTCAAACTGCCTATGAATACATGAAATTACCGAGGAGTTATATATTGCATCTACATCTGGAGCTAAGGCTGTTTCCTGTAAAAGGGTCAAATGCAGCCTGTGCCTTCCAAATGGCAATTTCACCAGAGTCAACCGAGCTCTACTGGCTTGCATCGAGGCTCAATTTGGCCCAGTAACTCTAGCAGTAGGGGCGAGTCACATTAATATCATACGCATTGTAAAATCTTACCCAATCTTGCAACACGCAACATTAACTTAGATTAAATTGGATTCCAAGATATTGACATAAATTGCAGTCCATTTGAGACTATTTTGCCTAGAAAAAGATTGACATAAATGCTGGAAAAATCCTCAAAACTATAGAGAGGCAATTCTGCACTCACCTGTTGAAGTAACAAGTAACCACTGCCCCAGCAATCGTCATTTGCTGACAGGCAAGAATGAATTCACTAGTCCAAATAAGGCCAACGAAATGATACCATGCCATGTAGCAAATTCCAGACAGAGCTCGGTATTCTACTTGTCCTCCTGAAGTAGTCTGTGCAGCACCTGGAGTTGGGATTACACCACTGTATTACTATAATATACCAGACAGGAAAAAAAAAGTACATATAAGTGCTTCAGTACCCTTTTTCTTAACTTTTCTTCAATAAAATTATAAAAAAAAGAGAATCATGTGCTATTTAATTCTATCCATTCTAACAAAGTCAGAGAGCCAAAATTTTGTAATTCAAACAGAATTTTGAAAAATAAAATCTTACAAAAAGCAAAAGCTTGGGTTTAAATTGGGATTGAGACACAGCTGCCAAAGAAGACAAGAGGACAGCTACAAATTAGTAAAGATTGCTGAGAAAACATTACTCTTAATTTTCTTCATTCAAGTTTGAAATAAACTCATACTCAGTTACAAAATTCTTTAGAATTTTTCTCTAAGAGGCAAAAGAGAAAGACTGCAGAAAAATATTAAGGATGCATAACGTTCCATTGCAACAAAACAAAATACTATTTTAATTACTATTACTAATTAGGACCATGGCAACTAGTTTTCTGTTCTCTGTACTTTGCAATCTTTGTGCAAACTACAGGCACGTAAAGGTGGCCTCTCCAAAAACATAAAAAGCAGACATCCGTGTGGTAGTATATGCTGCAGTGTTACTACTGTATTCAGGAACATTGAAAAATTCACTTATTCAAGCTAAAAAAAAATTGCTTCCACTTCTGGTAATAACAAAGAATGTATTCAATATTCAACAGACAGCTTTTCACAAAAGGTGGGCCTAACTCAGATAACTTAGCAATCAGATCTCTTTCTATGCAATCCTATTTATGCCACTTGACTCTGAAGTCTAATCAGGGGATAATGGCATTGGGACATTTGTTCCTAGTGAAAGGTCTCTAGGTCCATAACCTGTTATATTTTTAGTTTACCAAGCCTTAAGTCTATTAACCTTAGACATCAACACGTTCACAGAATAAAACAGTATCTGGAGGTGAGTTGTTTCTTATTCTAATGCCATGAAAGAAATAACAAAGTGAGACCTATAATTGTCTATTATTGCTAGAACAACATTATAACTTAATCTTTAATACTTCATATATTCATTTGGTTGACTTGGCAGTGTTAGGTTTACAGTTGGACTCGATGATCTTAAAGGTAATTTCCAACATAAATGATTCTATGATTCTATGTTCTCCCACAGGACAGCGCACCACCTTCAAGTTCAAAACTACCACAGATACAAAGCTATCTATGAAACGGTTCACTTATTTCTGTCCTATTTTTCTATAGCCACAGGTTCATACTCAAGAATAGCTAAAAAGTAGAAACAATAAAGATTCGTTTTCAGCAATACCATCAGGTTTAGACAAGTTTTATAAGTCTTCAGAACCAAGATCTGTTTGTCTGTAAATTACAAAAAATATTCATCTACCTCACAGTAGCACTGCAAAATTATTTTTAAGTGCTTTGAAAGGTTCAAAAAAATGCTGCATAGGTGCATAAACACAGATATATGTCTAGATATTTTATTTTCTGAAAGGTTATCAATTTTAGGCAAACAGGCAAGCTCTTTGCAGTGCTGTACAGTTGGTCATTCACAGAAATATTGTTGCTTCCATTGTATTTGAATGTATTTTAAGCCTGTGAAATGCAAGACACTTGATGATGTGAAAAAGCTACTACTCAGACCTCTTGTCACAAACTCTCAGCCATTCCTCCCCATCCCATGCCTCCCTGGTTTTAAATTTGGATGCAAAAGCTTTTTATTTTGTTTATTTTTTTACAGGGAATTTTTCAGGACAGATTGATTTACTTCGGTACATTAAAATAAGCTATGTGCTATACCATTCTGAATTCAAGGGATTTTTCATCTCCCTTACTTCTTCCAGAGGCTCTAGACTGCCGTTTTCCTGCAGCAGGGATAGCTGTTGCAGGAAATAGCTAAATATACTCATTAACCATAGCCTATAGCCCTCACTGAGGGAACAGATGCAAATAATAGGCCAATGAGATACAAGAAGGTCTCCTACCTCCCCATTTTTATGCAAAGACATTATGCCATTTGGTAGCAGAATTAAGCACTTTTTCCACCATACAATCCACCTGAACATATCATTTCCAAAAAAGGCACATTTCAGGCTTTGCTTCTGTAGTTTTGTCATGAAAACTGACAAACGTATGTACGGTAAACTAATTCTGTTTGCTTTTTACTAGTTTACTGAAATAACCACCTGCAGCAATGACAGTAATGGCTTTGTCTTTCCTGGCCAACCTGACACATGTGCAGGTGCACAGCGCTGTGCTCTGCTGCACAGAAATCAGGCACATCCACCCGTGAGCTCACCATTGATCACTTCGCTGTCTAGGTATGGTAAACCGGTTTTGTTACTCCACAGAAATCTGTTTACCAACGTAAACATCTGTTTCTGACTGATTCTCTGTCTTCTGGGCCTACCGTGCATGCATAATTTTGTCAACAGAATTACATGCAATGCTATTTTTCATATGTCAGTCTTAGTAGCACAGATAAACTGTAAAGCCATCCTAGATACCCTGTTGAGAAAAGTATATGCCATCTTCTTCATCACTCCACTGTGATCCATCTGTTCACAAAAGCTAAACTTTCTCAAAAAAGCCCTGAAATATGGTTTAATTTGTCAACAGAACATTTTTCTCCAAATACATAATCACGAACCTTTCTGGTGTACTATACGCTCTCAGTGGTAACATCAAGAAGTCAGTAAAGTCCCTACAGCTGAATCACCAAATCTGAAAACCTCTGATCAGTACAAATGTTGATCTGCTGCAAATACTTCAAAAGAAGTGTTGTTACCAATGCAAACAGGCAGGAGTGTTTGCAGCAGAATTCAGAAGAGTTTCTCCACCTGACTCTGCAGCCCAGTGCTGTGCCATTATGTCAGTCAGTACAGCAATGCAATGATACAAAAGTCAGTGTGCACATCCAGTATCCTTAGCTACATTTTGGTACTTTCAGACTTATGTCAGATGCTCTTATTCAGCAACTGCTGCTGCAAGGTTTTGCTGATGCCTGGAGCAGTAGGCTGTTGTAAGGGACGAAAACTCCTGGGAAGTATAGTCCAGCAATTTCCTTATAAGAAACAAAGAACCACTGATCACAAAATACTAACAGCCTGTTTATCAGTTCCTGTTAACATGAAAATACGATGTGCCTTTCCCACTTCTAACTGAGGAAAGGTTCTGGCATCATACACTGAATCTTCATGCTTCCTGCAACAGAATTTATTGTGTTATTTTATTTAGCTTTTTTCCATGTAGGGGTATTTACAGCTAAGCTAGCTAAATGTAATTGGAACGTCAAAGACCCTGCAGGAAATACATTTTTATTGCTAGTTTTGCTACTGCACAGCTTTATATGGCAGTTTTATTGCTCACTTGCCTGTAGGATGCACCTTCATTACACAAAAACCTCACACCACCTTCTCATCCCACATTACATGCATAGTATTTGTGCCATGTGGACTTCACAGCTCCTGCATGTTGGAAAGATGAAAGGCATGCTTTGCTGTGCCAGATGACCACTTCAGTTCTGCAGTAAAATGCCACACAAATTAGCAAACAATAAGACTCAATAACCCTAAGACATATCAACTTTTCCAAAATACAGCTGAATTCCATTCCTAGCGAGCTAATGGTTCTAACTGGTGCCACTGTTTGTGCTGTCGCAAATCTCGAGGAGTCTTGGCGTTTCTCCTAGTTTTCCAGGCCTGGAATTCACTCAGTCTCTGCTGCTCTTACAGCTTCTGAATTACGAAGGTGCTTAAGCAGGTGCCTCCCTTAACATGCATAAGTAGTCCCATTGGTTTTAATAGGATTATCCATGTGATTCAAGTTAGTCATGTGCCTAAGTACCTTTCCAAGAGCAGGCTATACTTTTCTATAGCTCCCAAGAAGTTAGTCTTTTCTCAGAGTAACACTAACATTTGGAGGGGACGTAAATAAGATGCCCGTGTTTATTTTCAGGTGCACCACAGCTGAAGTGAGGATTAAGTCCTCCAGAGCTGTAAGATGCAGAAATGCTATAAATACTACATAACTAGTGAAGATTCAAGGAAAATGTTAAGAACAGGTGCAGCACAGCAGCAAGCCGATTTCACTTGCCTATCTCTCCAGATTAGACAAAAGACTAGCCTCTTTGTAAACATTACATTTCTTCAGCTTTCTTGGTATATTTGCATTTAAAATCTAGTCTGCATAACCCCAGAAAATACATTTGTCAGAATAAAAAGTCAAAGTGTCAAAACCAAGAAAACCACCACCTGTATTTTACAAACTGAATCCCAGATAGGCAACTATTTGTCAACAAAGAAAACAAATTGCTCAGAGTATATCTTGGGAGATCTTCAGTAAAGTACTCTCAACTGTTGCAAAAAGTCCCCAAAACTCAAAATCAAAAGAAATGTCTTCCATTTACAGGGCGATTGTAGAAAACTAGTAGAAAATACAAAGCTGTTCTGCCAATGGATTATTAACCATACAGTACTATATGTATTTATTTTCACAGGATGTACAAGTGCTAGTCATCCTAGGACAGCAAAACAACCCCCAACGAGCTACCTTACTGTGAGCTGCTTTAACACGCAGCATTTCAGAGGACTCATATTTGGGTTGAAAGTTTTAAATACAATCTAAAGGAATATTCTCAATACCAAATCTCGTCTGCTGTTCATTTGTCCAAGTTTTGAACTACAAAACAAATCTGATGTTGAGTGTGGCACTGGAAATCCAAAGAAGTATCATACTTCTTGCTGACACCGACCTCCTGTGTCACTTCGACAAACCTTCTCAACCTGAGAGTTGGATAAAACAATCCTTCACTACTTCCCCAGATCATTAAAAGGCTAAAATTGCCTTTGTTGTCCTCGATCTCCTCTCGGGAGGAGTTACTCTGTAATCAGAGCAGCTGTAAACAACTGAGCAGATTCAGAAGAAACTTTCTCATACTACGTTATCGGCACCTAGCGGGCACTGACGCCGCTGCAGGTCATTGACACGAACACCTCAGCTCCTGCACTTTGCTAAGAACTCAGTTTACACCTGTTGGGGAACAACAACCACCATTTAACACAGACAGCTTAATAAAAAGAATAATGACAAATACAAATGATAAAATTTATAGAATCGAGTTTTAACCAGAAAAATAATCGAATACGTAGAGTGGCATTTTTCTATCTGCATTCATGCTTAGGCTGTAACTTAGAATTGGTTTGGATTATTTATCAAATGCACATTCTCTTCTAAACGTTAACATGCTAACTGTTAACAGAAAAATCTTACAAGTATTGACATCTACACTAAAAATATCCTGGCAGAAGATCTCAGTCAAAACATATATTTTACTAGACTCCTCATATGAGCAATATACTGACAGTTAACTGCCTGGAAATTACCTTCCCTTCTTATGCTAAACCTCCAAAAAGTGAAGTCTTTCAAAACTGAGAGCGTCCTAGAAACTTTAACATTGCTCTATAGTGCAGCAAGATTATGCTGCCTTCTGCAGTGTACTGTTTGTAACACTCACTGGAAACATCAGCGTTCCTATTACGCTAGGGAGAAGACAGACAAAAAATAAAACACCTTGGAGTCAGGAGACGTGAGGTGCACTATGAGTGTAAGAGCAGGTCATAAACTGTTTGAATCCTACTCTCCAAGCAGGCAGAGAAAAAAAGGAAAAGCTGAATGGAAATGTCTAGCAGGAAAGAGAGAATATAACCAATGGAGGAAAACGGTACAACATGGAAAAAACATAAAAAGCCTCTCAAAGGCAGTTCTCATTGGGTTTTATTTCCCAGTGAATACATGTGGAATTTGCTTTCAGATACAATGTGTAAGTCACTATTTTCCTGCAAAGTCTGTAAAAGCATCCAGAAAATACCTGAGTAGTTCCCCATCCTGCCCTTATCATCAAACTGTTTCTGTCATATGAGCTGCAGTATTTCTGCTCTCCTAATGATTGCTGCGTTTTGAATAGCCTTTGAATACAACAGACTCAGCTGGCATTTTCTAGATTTAGATTTACAAGGGTAAGCTTCACATGCGTACGTGCATATTAAGAGCATCAGTGAATTTTCCTGTGGGTAATGGGCCAGCTCAGCTTAACATCAAGGATGTAATATTTTCTCTAATAGTTACTGTTAATTATATATTTAGCAAATCTGTGTGTTACAATTAATTTTATTTACCTGCTACTAGATTTAGTATAGTTAATGTTTATCTTAAATTGCATCTGAACCAAGCAGGTGCATGAAATGAACAGTTGGTTGATAGCTCAGGGGATGTTCTTTTCTATAAAGGACTGGTCTGAATCAGTGCTACGGTACTCCACAAGGCCAGTTTGAAAATTACTGCTGCCTGACTGATACGTGCATAAATGGGATGAAGATTCTGTGGAAAAGCTAACAACCACACAAAGCTGTGTCTAGCACATAATGCTGCCTCTGTAAGGGGAAAATCCAACCCAGAGGAGTGTGGAGAAGGAATATCCATGACACCTAAAGCAAAGTGAATCTGCTTGACTATCTAGTCAGCCAGGGACAACTCACAAAAAGACTGCAGGTTGGACATTTGGCCTTGCTAGGTCTGACCCTTTCACAGGAGAAGCAGGTTATCAGCCAGACAAGAGCTTCAAGCAGCCATTTCTGACAGACATGAGCTACTGGGGGAAAGGCAGAGAAACAGAGAGACCCCTGCAAACCTGCACAACTCTCCAATGAAAGCTGGAGGGAAACAGATCCTAGTCTAGCCTAAGCGATGGGTGAGTGATCTGCAATGCCAGCATGGACTCAGACAGACTCTCATGTTACAAGTGAAGTGAGTCTTGTATAGAGCCAGAATTAACAGGGTGAGACTGAGATGGAAGCAGTTGTGACTGAAGAAGAGTGAGGTACCTGAGCCATGGAGGTGGGAAATACTGCCAGTTTTGCCAAATGGGCTAAGCTACAGAACGGTTGGAGGCTTTTCTGGCCTAGGAGGGATCTGCAAGCCTGTATAGAGCAGTTACTGCAGCCACTGTCTCAAGGTGTGGTGGAAACACAAGATAAAAGGGTGACACATAAGCACTTGAAGAGTTAGGCTGCATTTGGTTTCCCATACAGAAAACACTGCCAAGTTTCAGAAAAGAGAAAACCCATAAATAAATATGGGAATGACAAACAACTCCCACTATCCACATTGGTTCTGCATCAGCTCCAACCCAAAGGACAACAACAGACTCCTAGCAGTGGCCCTAGAAATTTAAAACGTAAAAAGAAAAAACAAACCCCAAATCAGACCCCAAATCATAATGCTTCCTATGTACAAAGGCTGATGTCTTCATGAGGAGTTATCCCCAGAGCTACACAGAGTTTAGCTTCCCTTCTTTGGGTAATGTTGCGTGGAAGAATAACCTCCCCTCCCCTTGGATGGCGTTATGCTGGGCCAAGGGGCAGCATCCAAATTACTCCAGTTCAATCACTGACAGGTCTTATAGTGGTATGTCCCTCAGTAATACCACTTCCAAACTCAAAATCTGTTCTTGCGGATCTTTCACAGTGATTGACTATTTCTACAGAGCACCTGCCCTACAACTGCAAGAACCTCTGGATTAATCCAAATACTGCTGTACCAGTCTAAATCATGATGGCAGTTGTCACTGAACTACTGCTCAAAACCAAGATTCTGCCTCCGTGAAAACTGGACATTGTTTATAGTCAGAGGAGACGAACATTTTCATTTCATGGCAACTGCACCAAAAGCTGTCTCCTCCCTCCCATTACTTTCTTCATTTAAATACATCAAACATATACTGTATCTACCACAATCTCATCATAAATTAAATAATTGAGAAAGAACAAAACTAAAGTCCACATATAGTAACAAAAATCTCTCTTCTGTAGTGCTATGATTCACAGAACTATGGCAATGTTGAAGACTCCAACAAGTGGGGGAAAAAAAAATTAAAAAATGAGAGAGCAACACAGCTGTGTAACAATGCTAGCCCACATTTTATACACTAACATCAGGAGGTCCCATATTTAAGAAGTGAACTTAGGAAACAGATAGCATTCATCCACAACCACGGAAAGCATCTACTTACCTGCAGTTCCTAAGCTAAGTAGTACAGCAACCCAAAATACCCAGAACACAGTGAGAAACAGGAAAGTCCAGAGTGGTTGGAACAGGAGGAAAGGAATTCTGCCAATCATTTTACCAACAATTCGAAAGAGCTGTACAGTGAACTGAAGCCTTCTTCTTAGTACAAGTATAAGGGAAAGTAGAACAACCTGTTACAGGAAATAATAAAAAAAAAAATTGTTGGGTTTTTTTCCTTAAGAAAAACATCAGAGTTGTCAAATGTGGGATCAGGGGTACAGATCTCACAAAGACATGACAGCAAGGCATTTTACACAAACTTACTGTGCACTGGTAAAGCTTTCTGAGGCACTGCCTATATTCTCAAATCTCATTAATTAAAATCTCATTTTCTGAAATCATTACTACTGTTTTTTTTAAAACAAAGCAGGATTCATAAAACTGTAATTCACCTAAAGGAAACAGGTTGTCTTGCTTCACAGCAAACACAAATGTATGTTACATGCAAGACATTGCTTTCATGTACCCTGTATGTCATGAACATTTAAACTTTCTTCCTACTCAGGTCAGCTTGCCACTGTTGACAACAGTAGGAGGACCAGTCCTTTTCTGCAGAAAGGACAGCAGCATAACCAAACTAATTTGAGAGCTGTGTATGTATGGAAGCAAAGCAGACATAAAATGAAACCTCATTTAAATACATTTTTTTTTCTTCTCTAAGTGGAAAAAAAAAACCAAACAACAAAACCCCAAATCAAAAACCCCACAATGTCCCCAGTTCTTTGTATACGACAAGGAACTATGAACAGCAATTAAAAGACAGGCTGGAATCTATAAAATAATAAATGCAACCAGTGGCAGTTGCTTCACTAGTTTTCTTGCCTGCTCTAGAAGGAAGCCACCAGCTCTGAAGAGAAGCGTAACGTGCAGCAGTGGATGTTCCCACAGTTCTGCAAACGACAGTGAGTTGTTCCACAATACACATGCATACAAAGGAACCTCTTCTTACCCGTCTAGTATCAACAGAAGTAAAAAGGTCATAACTTAGGATCTGAAAAACATCTGATCTGTGACACATTTATATTTGTCACTGTAAACTGTCAGACTGTTCATAACTAGTGAATTCCAGTCTATGGATCCTACTCTCCTTCAAGAAAACAGAAGAACAAACATTTTGACAAATGTCTCATGAAGTACAAATTGTGCGTACACTCACATTGAGCAATGAGTCCTTTAACATTGCAATATCAGAGTGAAAAAATCACTTTAAACATTGCAAGCCACACTCAGATTTTCTGTTGGAGAACAAGATCAATGAGAGAAAAGCAGAATTCAATGCCACAACTTGAGGCCTAGACACTGCTGCCTGCGCTTCACTACCCTTTTCATTGTCTAAAAGAGCTGCCACCCCTTTCTCCCACTGACAGGGTAAGCTGAATCCACAGATCTCATGTTCCTATTAGAGCCAGTGTCCATCTGTTCACTCAACATGATGCTCCAGTCAGCTCATGCAGAGAAGAATAGCGATGGAACACAATTCTTGCATTTCTACATCACCAACGGTAACACTGTTTGTACAGGCTTGAAGTGTGGCAGAGCCCTGTACTGACAAACAAATTTCACAATGAAGATAAAAAAGCAGATCTTATCATCGATTCTCATCTTTGAAGGGAATGAAAGGAATGAGGAATTATTTTCACTGCTGCAGAACCACTGTAGTTCAAGTTTTCAAGTTACAGCCTCTGCCATTGCCTAGGGTAACATGCTACTTACAGTAACTATTGTTGAGAAGATAGCATATCCAAGCAGAAATTTTACATTTTCCTTTTCTGTTTCCAATTCAGTGCTGGGATCTTTCCTGTAGTCATAATAGAGCCACCAGAGAACACCTGAGACAACTGAGCAAACAAGAGCAGCATGAAGGCAGGCAGGACTCCCCAGGCTGCAGCGCACTGCCGGTGGAAGGCTGATGTCTGCCCAGCCTCCCTCCCCAGTCTCTCGCCCCTCTGCCTAACCCAAGCTCAGCTCAGAAATACTGTCACGTAGCAGAGAGGCACAGTATCAATGATGACAGAGAAAATTCATATAACAGTGTGTTAGTCTGAGGTAAAACCGCAGCAGAATGTTTGGTTTTCCTGCAGTTATTCTAAAGTTGAGGCATGTAATTTCATTGAGGAGATACAAAGCTAACTTTCATGGAACGATAGGCTTTAGCTGGACACATTCTTATAGTTCTCCCTTTCTAAAGGAGGCAATGTAAAACTTCACTAAACTTTCTTTGAAACAGTAGCATTTTCATAACTGCATTCATCTGCCAAAAGAAATGTTGTTTCCAGCCATCTATAAAAAATAAAAATCATCATCATCCCAACACTCAGCAGCTGGAACAGCACAGCCAGACCTCGGCACTACAAGGCAAGCAGGGCTCAGCTTGGAAATGGCTGTGATAAGCTTAAGGTTACTGAGGATGGCCATGGAAAAAAAGGATAGCTGTTTGTTCAGCTGCCTCTCCTTCAGTTCAGTGAGATGACCCATTTAACTAAGCATATGCTAAAAGGTAAATATACTTACATAACAACCCGAATACAACCAGTGCAATCAAAGTGTGGACCAGAAGAGTCCGAATGAATCTGAAGGCTAAAACCACTACAAAAGAGAAGGCTGAAAAATATACAAAGTAAGTTTATTGTGAGTGTTACAACGCATTTAACTTAACTATTATTTATTTTAAATATAAATGTAAGATTCTTGCAGAATTTGGGCTTTCAAACAGAGGTCTCAAAAGCAACAGCATTTAGTAAAGCTGGCAACCTTTTCAACATTTAAAACACACAGTTACCTGTGTGTACCTTATAACTAAAATATTTCACCTTGGGAATTATTGACTTTCCAATAATATTTTGTATAAAGTTTAAGTTAAAATATTTATACTGATGCCATTTTTTTTTTCATCAACGATTTCTTGCAGTCCCGTGAAATGAGGTATACGGTCATAGCAAGGGACACAGAATCTGATTATGATTTCATAGAGCTGTATTTCTTCAGTCTATTAAATGCCTCCTGATAAAACACAATCACTCTTTCTTAAAAACTCTGTCCAGAAAATTTGAAAAAGATCACTTTTAAATTAAAACTATAAAGGTAATAGAAACATTTGAAACCTCACATTTTAATTGAATATCATTATTCACTTTTTATTTATAACCTTACCTAGTGCAAGGACACTCAGTCCTATCACAGTATTTCTTCCTGCCAATATTCCACTCAGAATTCGGTGAAAAACATCCATTTCATTTACCATACTTATTAAGACAGATGCATATTTGGAATAGCATTCAGGATTTTGTGGAACACATCGATTAAATAATGGAAAAGATTTACTGGAAGGTTGAAAACAAAGATGGTAAAAAATATTAATTACTGGACAAACAGTTTCAAATCCAGAGAGATCTATCTATTCCACCCTTCTCTTTCAAGCCCTCTGCAGTACCCTACCAGCATCCTCTATACAGTTTTGCAGCCACAGCTGGCCATTTGATCCGTAACCTGGTAGGCAGCCTCCCTGCCCAGGAGGAGACCTTGCATATGGGGTCTGACACAAGAGGGTACTGGGCGTAGGAGTGGTCTGTTACAAATGGTAGTTTTATGTTTCATCCGCAAAATACACTCCTAGCAGTATCATGCCTGTATTACTGTACCAGAACATCCATTCATGATCAACCTAGGGGAAAAAATGAACTATTATCTCCGTCATCATCAGCATGTAGCTCCTATTCCCATTCTAGTCTGGCTTCACCTGCTTTGCTCTCACGTGTTTAAGTAAAACCTAACATAGCTGTAAGTTATGTTGCTGTAGATAATTTTAGACCACAAACACTTTGCATTGTTTTTATGATATTCAAGCATTCTAAAAGCTACATCAAAACAATGCTTGTACAGTACAATTAACACCACCACATATTTACATACAAAATTATGTGGCACTCCCAGCCAAGCTTCTTGAATACATTTATTGCCCCACTTTGGCAATGCTGCACTACAACAGTCAAAGACATGTTCATACCTAAAAAGCAGAGGTTTGTTCATCAACAGTTAAAAACTACTCCGACTAGCTTTGCTTCTACTATGAAATATTGCTGTGCAAGATTAATAACTTTGCTGAGTTCCTTGCCAAATGGAAAAAAAAGCTTAAAAGGTCAAAGAAATAAGTAAAACATGCTGTATTTTTTCATCAATTTACACGTTCTCCTTTGATCCACTGTATGCAATGGTTTTATGTGCCTCCTGTTCTCTTCAGTTTGCTTTTTTCCCTCTATTTTCTCCTGTTCAGAGCAGATGACTTAGTTCTGCAAACATGGAGATTCCAACTCTTTGCTGTATTTTCATGACACAGTGGAATTTAAAATCATGGGTTTAAGGAATTTGACTCGCAAATGCCAAATGTTAAAGACAGTGCCATCCACAGACCTGTGCTTCAAGCCAGCTGGCTATTAAATGATCCTGATAGAAATTTCTGGGTTCAGGATAATAAGCAAGGCCCAAGACCACAGCTCCTCTTCCTTGTCATTGAGGGAGAGAGCAAAAGGCTGTGCAGGAGATAAGTTGCTCCTCATATAGAGTGCGCTTCTCTTGATTTGGAGAGGAAAAATCTCTAAATGGTAGAAGAATGGAGGGAATGCAGTCCTTGTTCATTCTGTGGGACAGGACCCTGGTGTGTTCACAGGCACACATGAGAATTCATAAGGATACATGTACAAAAATAACTTGACAGAGCAAAACCATTCTGACTGTAAAGCATCAAGTCAAATACAAAATGTGAGAAAGTAACAATGCTTAAGAAGCTGTTTGGAGTCAAGGGTGTTGTGAAGTACCCAGTAATTCTTACCTTGGTGGAACTGGCAGTGTGGGACACAGCTCAGCTGCCTTTGGACTTACTGTGTAACTGGAAATGTTCAGGTTGTATACGCAAAGACAAGAACCTAAGAAGGTAAAAAAGGTAAGAAGGTAAAAAAAAAAAAAAAGAAAAAGGTAACAATATTAGTTACAGTTTTAGAGAAAAACGCATTATTAATTAGGTTTTGTTTACACTTCTGCTTTAATCCCTTAGCAAGCCATACTCATCCCTGATACTCCAGTGGGAATGTAAACAACAAAATAGTTAACTGGGTAAATCTACCACAATCTCTGCAGAATCTTTTGCCTTCTACACTTAACTATAGTCACCATTTACTGATCCTCCTGGACGGCAGGCACACTATTTGTTCCACAGTGCGATACTTCAGCTCTAAACTCTTAATCATTAAGACAAGATAACAGAAAAACCTAAAATTACAGAAGTTACAATAGAACTAGGCCCCTTATGATTTAGAACAGAATATATATCTATCCACAAACGTAACATTTTCTGGGCTCTCAGCTAAATATTACCAGGTACTCTGCTAATAATACTCTGTTCCATTATATAATGCTTCTGGGAAAGAAAGGCTAGATACATTCAAGCCATTCAAAATGCAATATTTCCCTCTCCCTCGAGGTAAACATGCAAGCAGTTTTGGCATGTAGATGGAATTTCATGCAATTATATTCTGTTACACTGAAAATACTTATATAATATCACAGGTGTTTACAGTTTTCTGTACATACCAAAATTATGGCAAACTACCCCAAAATGAAATTAAAATAAATGCTGTTAATTTAAATCCTTGCCAAAGAAAACAACAAAACAAAAAAGAATGGAATTCTGACCTCCAATAAAATAGCCACTAATATTCATATGGTCTGCAGTTTACGCATACCCTGTGGAATAAGGGCTAGGCTACAGGTAATTAATTTTATTTACACGTTGGACATGAATGAACTGGAGCTGCCTCTTTTGCACAATAGCTACTTCTGACATCATATCCACTTTGAACATCAGAATTAAAAAAAAAATTTCTAGGTGGAATAGCAAACTTTGGGATCTGATGTCTAAAGGGATAAAGCCGCTTGTGTATATCTGAAATTAATAATTCCACCATAGTTTTAATTAAATTTAAAAGAACCAACTGGACAAGTTTCTCAAATAGCATAAGAGCTCTGTTCACCTATGGGCACCCTCCACCAAACTACGCTAGTTCATTCTCAGCGGCCGGTTTTCTGCTGCATAATCTCAGCACTGTGCAAGAATTAATCGACGACTTTTGAATTTGCATAAGAGAGCTGTAACATTTCTAGAAACTAATGCTTTGAAACAAAGCAGAAACAAGACATTTTATTTTCTGTTGCCATGGACAGCTCAGGAAAACAATGGTAAGAAATGACTCCCTAGCATAGCAAACATAAGAATAACAAATTGAAAGTTGCTCAACTGTTCTACAGATATGCTAAGATATTCTTATTCCCTGTTGCACACCATTATTCCTTGCGAAACTCTGGAGGTCTTCCAAAGAGTTGAGTTGCTCTTGTGGACAACTAGACACGCACAAGGAAAGTGAACTGATTTTGAGGCTTTGCATTTCCAGGTTGCATGAATTCAGAAAGAACACATACCTACAAAGGAAAAAAAGATCCCTTTTCAAAAAACAAGCTTTCTGGTTTTGATAGGTTTAAAATTCTGAGCCTTCTATCTTTTCAAAGCACTACAAAGCAAATGAAACTCTTCTTCCACCTATAATGGAAAAAATGGAGTTTGAAGTCAGAAGAGAATATGCTACATTTTTACACTTCATTTTATGTTCTTAAATGGGATCAGAAGCTGCCAAGGTGGGTGCCATTCTACACGGACTAGGCCATGGGAGTTAACAGAATGACCGGGAACTTCAACATGCAACTTCCTCAAGTACAAAGATTCGCCATATAGAATGACTGCTGGTTTGGCTGAATTCCTATTTAAGATCCTGTTTAAGAAGCCAGCAAAAAGCATAACAATGTAGGACATTTTCAAATTCTATCTTAACTTCTTAGTTTTACTTACCATTTTGCATCATTCTCATACTTTTTTTTGCCTTTCAATATTAGCATGTATATATACACATATGTATACATCTTCTAGTTGTCAACTGTATATTTTATTAAATTCTCAAACATTTGATTTATTTGGACATTATCTGATGTACTTACTTTTTATTAGTCATGTCCTGTCCAGAAAGGGGTGCCCCTTTTACAGGAGTGTTCTTCTTACCACATATGTTCCCAAAACTGTCATACCCAAGCACAAGTCTTTCTGCAGCACCAGCCATCACAGCATAACCAGTTATAAACATCTGTTAAAATATTTTTTAATGTGAAATCATGCTACAATAGCTTTTCCTTCCCATTCAATAAACACTGCTTTTAAGCCATGCATTTTTGTCTTGTGGACGCAAACCATTAAATCTAAAATTCACCCCTCTGCCCAAGGTCAGAGCAAGTCATAAGGACAAGCTCAGCCCTACTGCCTCCTTAAAGCTTCCCTTATGTATTGTTGAAAGTATATAAATTAAGAAGAGTATCACAGAAGAAAGATAAGGGTCATGACTAAAATAGCAGGAAAGCAGTAGCAAGGTGCTAAACACTGTGTTTGCCGAAGTTCATGTGTGTCACTAGGCAAGGTCACTCAAATGGTAATTTTTCACATGTGCTCACTGCTGCTCATTTTTCAGGGTGCCCTTCAAGACACACCTGGGCAATATGAATACTGAAATGTTGAGCCCTTGCAGCTGCTAGTGAATTTAATTAGAGGTATATTTTAAACACATGAATTATAATTAAAATGCAGGTTACCCGAAATTTCAGCAAGAAGCATTCCTTAACACGTGAAAAACCTGGAGAGCGCCACACTGTGGACTTAGGTGACACTGCACTGAGCTTTTAGATGCGCTGCTGTGGGATCAAAGCCGCAGCAGATCAGCTCCCTGTAAACCCCAGGGGCAGCTAAGCACCTCCATTAGCCAAGTGGCAGCAACCCTTAGTCGATATAAGACACCTTGTCTAGGAATGCAGCTTAAACCCTGCTCGTGTACCTCATAAGGGCCAAAATGCCCCTTGAGAAGAACCTTTCCAAGTGTCAAAAAGCAGTAATTTTTCTTCTGGGAACCTAGTGATGTCCTGAGCGCTACTTTACCCAAAGGCTTATTTACAGCCCTCTACTTACTGAAGAACTCAGTGATTCAATCGTCTCCTCCGTCCCACGGGGTGTAAACCACATTTCACACACACCAAGGACAATACACTAAGCTCTACGGCTACATGCCAACTGCTGGCAGCAGCAAGTCTTCTCAGTCCCACATTAACCACTACTACTTTGCATGGATACTGTCGAGTATCAGCTGTGCTGGAGACAGACTGCATGTATCAGATCCAGCACAACTGATTTCTTAACTTCTTGAAGTTTAGAGCCTTTATTTGTTATTCTGCTTTTAACACTCATGATTAAACAGGATCTGGGCAAAAACTGAGTCTCATATACAAACATGTAAGTATGTGCTTCCTTAGTCCCCCGTGTAGTCTCATTTTCACCTATATGTTTGTAGTCGAACTAGTTAAATATTTTTTTTTAATTTATGACTACATGTTAATGTTATGTCAACATGGAGATCTTTGTAGAGACCCCACAATGAAAGCTGACATACTACTTGTGGATGTGTATTTGTTACAATAACAAAATATTTTCAGATCCAGTTTATTTACATAGCAAATATTTGTTAATAATTAAACTGTTCTCAGAAGAAAAAGGAGAAATGAGCTGCTATTGTAACTCAACCTGAAATACGCTTTCAGAAAAATTCTGGCATTCCTTCTAAAGATGGCTATTACAGATCCACTGCCATCAGCATGGCAAACACTGTGTACATGTGATTTTATTTTATTTTTTTTTAAGTGCAGAACGCTGGATACAAGCCATAAATATTGCTAAGTAATAGACAGCTGTATGACTGCAGGAGGGGTGTGTCTATACATGTCAGTGATGCGCACTTCCACAGTGTTATTAATGTGGTTTCAATTTTTTTCACTATGTGAACAAATCAGTGTCACCAAAATTTTTTTAATCCTTTAAAAATAAGATCAAACAGAAAAAAACAAATACATGTACGCAATAAACTATTGCAAAGAAACTGAGCAATAAAAACAGTGTGAGAAAACAAACTAAAATCCTAAATCCTCGCCATTTGACAGGTTTAATTTTCGGCGTTCCCTCCACTGATCAAAGCACTAAGCATAAGACAACATGCAAAAAACCTACTCTGTTCACAAAGTTCAGCTTCCGCTTATGCAGTATTCAAAATGTATATGTATTCTTCTGCATTAGCTTCCATTAAAAGAATTATTAGGAATTGAATTGAAAACTGATTAATAGTGTATTCACAAGAATCCTGAGTAGCCTCAGACATACCATGAAAAAAGCATTCGTATTTAAGAAAGACAAAGCCTGTTCTCAAAAGCTTGCATGCTGATCTAAGCACAGGACAGATAGTGACTTGACAGAACGTCAGACGGACATGTTGCAGAACTACAATGAATGAGGTAAGTAGAAGTAACACCCCAGTCAAAGCCTGGACCAATTTACAAAACAGTGAATTCTAAATAACCCAGCCCTGTGTACACATAGCATCTAAAGCATACAGGCTGAACTTAAAAGTCTGTGTAACAGACACTTCAACAAAGCACTGCACCACCACAAAGGTCGGTTCTGTGCCAGGGTAATCCTGGGACCCTAACACCTGTGTCCATGATAATTTCAGTTTAGATTTAGCATACCACCATGCAGAACCCCATTAACTCTGGATTTGATTTTTCTTCCAGAAAAAAGCATGCTTACCAAACCAGCCCAGAAAAGAAAGAAGAGGAGCAACCACAGAGTGTCTGTGCACTTTCTGTAAATGGCTGGTCTCCATTCCCTTAGTTCAGAAACACTATCTCCAGAATCCTAAAACGAAACAAAGAAAGAAAAGAAAAAACCCAAACTTCCTGAGAAATTAAAATCAAGTTTCAAACGGCTGAGATTTCTGAAAGAGCATAACCCTGCCCTTAAAACGCCGAATACCTCCTGGCTCTCTGCCCACAACAGCTCCGCAGCTCGTCCCTAGCCAGGTGCGCTACCACCCCCGCCGCCT
>NW_009605379.1:244559-248845 GCF_000690535.1 Cariama cristata | reverse complement strand
CTCGTGACTGGCTGCCAACTGCATTTAGCTCCATTCACCACCACTCTCTGGGCAATTTCTAAGGAGATTCAGCTAATTTATTCTTTACGCATAATAGCAACCCCTCTTCCCCCTCAAAACCTCTACCCCCTCTGTTTGCTAAAATTCTGAGTTTTGGAAACAATTGGTATATTTGAAAGTGTTTGACATATTGAAATAATTTTTTAATAGCAGAGGGGCTTGAAACATTTAAATAAGAAGGAGCCTTGATGTTTCCAGTATATGAAATTCATTCTTTTTATATTTCAGACATACTGCACTTTTCCTTTTTCTTCCAAGCAGGGTCTCATTAAATCCGTGCTTTCCTCCACTGTTTTGAACAGTGTATCAAATCTGATTTTTGTCCTAGTGATGTCATTTAGAATTTTGCTATTATCTTTAACAGGAACAGACCTTTCAGAAAAGGCATTAGATGAACTGAACTGTAGAAACAATAATGACAAAGTTAGAAATGACATTTTTAGGTTATCATAAAAAATATGCTCCATTCAGCAAACAAGTCAAAAAAGAAATCAATTGTAAACATACATGGGAGGATCTTGTAAGTTTTAAAAAAATCTTAATTGATCTCGGGGACAAATTCCACAGAGCTAGAGAGTTTACATGGAAAGGACTTCAGATATGTTCCTTGTGTGGAAAATGTAATGTTTTGATGGAGAAACGGTGGTGGTGTTTTTTACAGGTTTTACTGAACAGGTAGATTTTATTAAAGGGGATGTCTGTTGAAGGAATTATGTTCTGCTTAGCATACAGGAAGGCTACGGTATCATTTGACAAAATATGATTTAATATTGGATATAAAGCACTTGATTGGGACTACGTGAGTTCAAATGAGACTTTGAAAATAAGATTTGTCTTGGACTTGCTGACTTTCAACAGGAACGTGACCCCCTTTTCTTTTCTCTGTGGTGTGTCATTGTAGGATTTTACTTGTAAGAAACAATGTTGAGTCTTCTGTTCAAAAACTGTGGTCCAGAAACTCAGCAAACCCAGCCTGCAACCTCTCTTATATCTAATCCTCTTAAAAGATGTATACGTTAGTAATAGTATTGAATGGATATATGCAGTGGCTTAATTTTTTGCAGGATGGCATAGAACATGGGACTCTTAAATGTTTTGACCGTAAACTCTGATTTAATAAGAAAAAAACAATGAGATAAAAAATGAATCAAGTCTTGTGGCATTGGTGGCAGAAATAAGAGTAATCACAATGTGGACAAGAACAGTGGAAAAAGTGATACAGGAAGCCTCAAATACAGAACTTCATCCGAGTGGTGAAGCACATGTCTGTCACAGAGAAGCACACTGAGACTTGTTCGTTTATTCAGATAGAAGTAAGAGGATGAAAATTATTTATAATTATCAGGCTTTTCACATCTGCAGCGGGCTTGCACTCTGTGGTGCAAGTATTGATACATAAATATAGAAATTCAAACATGACACAGGTGGAATGAGGCATCAGTTTTGTCCCAGAAATATTCTAGAGTGTGAAAGAAATAAAAATCAGTTTGACTAACTTAAATGAAAGGGGAACTTTGGGAAGAACATGATTACCTGTTGCATTTGACCATATCCTTATGCACTGAGACCAAAATGTCTCTTGAAGGCACTATGAGACTAGAGAACAAATGGTCAGGAACTCATCTTTATCTTCCTCATTTCAGGAGAGCAACTGCTACTATTTACATTAATATATCTGAGTCTGTCATCCCCTTGGGAATCTTTCAATAGGATAATGTTAAATACTACAGTATCTAAAAAGCCAGTCTCCTTTGGATAAGAATGCTTATTCTGAATGGTAACACAATGGAGACGATCCGATTAGGAAATTGATTTGTTTTGTGGCACAAGACTTTGTATTAATAACATAATAAACAGCTGGGTTCTTTTGATGTTGATTATAGGTAGTGTAATGGTGGATCTTTAATCAGAAGAAAAGGCTGTATGTATGTTGAAAAGCATAGGATATTATAATTAGAAGCTTTATTTATAATATTAAGTGTAATGGCATCTTAAATATGAATCAATTGCTAATCAGATCATAAAGGGTACTCCTGAACTGGTGAGGAGCTTTTATCTAAATAAGGTTCTATTTGCAAGACAAGCTAATATTACAGATTCATTGTGTTTAATTGCAGGAAGATGAATCTCAAAAACAGTTTTGTTCAAGACTGTTTCAGTACCCCACTCACAGCAGAAGACTGAAAACAGGGAGGCTTTCTGTCCCTTTTCATCTTTATTGGACTTGAGTGACAGTGTTAAAGCCAACATGAAGAAGGAAATGTTAAGGCAGTCTCAAATTTTAAGAGAAGCAATTATTAGTCTTCAGGAGGAGCTGGAAGAAGATTGGTTGATCTTAATAGTGAGAGTTAAGGCAACAGACTGTAATCTTTCTTTAGGTAGTTAACAGGTAATTTTCTTCTTTATATAGGAGGTGGGTTTGAAGGAGAGTGGCTTGAATTCATCATATACAAAGAGGTCCAGTATTAAATTGAGTGACACTGGGCTTGAGTGTTTGCCAGTTCACATATAATGAGGATACTGTATCTCAGGGGATTTTTTTGTTTTGTTTATTTTCTTTATAGAAAGAAAACAAAACGCTGTCAGAGATTTAACTTTGCATTTCCAGTGGGAATTCCTGCCATAAATGCTGAATGTGATTATCCAACCTGAAATTTTTGGTAAACAAAAGCTAAATCGATAAACATGAAAAAAGATACAAAGTACATCTGTTTTGTCAGGAAACATTCAAAACTAGTTGATGAGAACACTTAGAATCCAAAGCACTTTGAAGCACAAACTTGCTGAAATGAAATGGAAAACTCTTGTTGCATTTCTTAGGCTTGGATTAAGATCTAGTTCATCAGGACACTTGAAGCATGGGCTTAATTTTAAGCATATTGATGATTTCATTAATGTGATGGAATTGTTCATGATGTTGAGTGCTTTCAGGGCTCTGTGAGCAGATGTGAAGTCACCGTGTGGGTAGATTTCTGTTGCAATGTAGAGTTCCAGATGACCAAGAACTGGGGCCAGACAGAAAAGGGAAGTAAGAGTCTGTCTCCAAAGTGTTAGGCATCCTGTTTCTTGCAGAGCTTGTCTACTGTTGTTTCCCTGTTTCTGTAACAAAAGTGACTTCCAGTGGCATAATTACCTAAGTGAGGCTGCCCTCAAAATAAGATCCTGTGCATTCATGTGTTATGTAGAGCCGATGTATATTCTCTGTGTATAGCCTTGGTTTTTTTTGTCTGTATTAGTTATACTTGTTCCACATGGTTGCATGTTTTAAATTTAGAATAAGGTGATAGTCTATTCATATGGGTCAGGAATTCATGGCTGTTGCCTATGCATAATATATGCCTCATATGTTAGCGAACAGCCCCAACTGTATTAACAAAGGCTGCTTCTTCCCAAGCTTGATAACCTTTATTCAGGCTACTGTTTTTCACTATTAAATAGAAGATAACTAAATAGAAGATAATTGTATAATTTTCATGATTTCTGTGATTTGTTGTCATGATTTGCTTGTGTAATCCTTCCTCTGCTATTAGCAAGGACAAAAGGAGAAAGATGTACAGATATAGCAACTGGATATTTTAGATATTTCTAAGGTTCTCTTTCATATGATAATATGAGAAAATAAGTCTTTAATCTAAAAGCAAACTTGGGCAAGGAAATTATTCTGATCAGATTATTTTTAGAAAATCCAGGACAGTCAGATTTTTCTAATGTAAATGTTGAGAAATTTCTGATTTCCTTTCACACAGATTCCTACATCACATGACCTTTGTTTTTTACTTAGTTGATAGTTTGACTATGAACAGTTACTGTCACTGTTATTTTCATATGCATTTTCATGGGTGTGTGAGAATATCTGTTCAATCTAATTCAAGTAGGACTTGCTTTGCTATAATTGATAGATATAGGATGACTAATAAATAAGCTGGCAAGGTTGCAGAATAAATGTCCTGTGAAGTTTTACTTTAAAAAGGATTTTTCAGAAAAAATACATATGTGAAACCAAAGACTTAAATCAGTTGATACAAAATAGCACAGAGTAAAATCTCCTGTAGTTTTGGGGGGGTGTGCCGAGAACTTGTTTTTTCCCCCCCAACAGTATATGAAATTAAGTTGACTTTTGCCTACAGCTATGAATGCAAAGTCCAAAGTGCTATTCAGTCATAATAGTGGTTTGTTTGCATTTGTTTAGAGTGTAAAAGGGAAAAAGTATATACGTCAAAGCAAGT
>NW_009605379.1:242034-244526 GCF_000690535.1 Cariama cristata | reverse complement strand
TAAGCCTTTGCCCTAGCCATAACAGAAGATCTTGTTAGGGAGAGCAGCTTGAATAAATTTTCAGAGAAGCAGCTAATTGCTATAAATGTTACTGGTTCCTAAAAATAGTTCTATTTCTTGTCTAGATATTATGTTTGTTTTCTTTGAGCTATTTAACTATACTATAAGTTACCTTGCAATTGAGACTATGGTTACTCCTCCTATGGGGTGAAATGGTAGTACTTGTCCATTTTCTGTTTTAAGAAAAAAAGACATTCTGTATGACTTTAGACTGTTTTTGAACTTGCACTGAACAGTATTCAGTTACCTCTCTTTGGGAATAAGGGCTACAGAATTAGGCCGTAGTGTTTATATTTCAGGTTTTGCGCTGCTTATTTCCATAAAATTTTATTTTAAATAAAGAGAGAAGACCAAAGGTTATAACCAAAAAAACAATACCCACATCATGGAAAAAATGTTCTAGTAGAAAACCAGGCTGCTTGCCCTTAATATAGGAAGCTGTGCTGCCTGTAACTTTTTGGATGTTATATAATAGTTGTAAGATTTGACCAGAATCTTCAGTTGTGTGAAAGATGTATTTCTTCAAACTTGAGCAAAAGAATAGATTCCTACATACAAAATTGCTGGGCATTTATTCTAAATATGTTGATTTGAAATAGAGAGGTCTGTCTTCCTGAATGAAGGATTTCAACAAATCCTTGATTTTCTTGTTTGGTTAAAATGAAATGAACAACTGATGGCATCTGGCAAACACCATCTAACGTATTGATGATGCTTGATGAGAGATTTAAATGAGATTTCTATCTAGCTATTCCAGTTACATTTTTTTGGAGTACCCCACTGCCGTCTACTGTGGAGACTGAGGAATGACTTCTGTTACAGAAAACAAACTTGATTTAATAATACTTAGGGAGCAATTGAAGCCTGACAGTGTAGTTTAAAAAAAAAAAAAAGAAAAAAAAAAACACAAACCAACCAAAAACCAAAACACATAACCAACAAACAAAACCAAAAGTAGATTGATTCTATTATTTACATGAAAGATGAAGAGCAATGTCTTTTCACCAAAGAAAAGACATTTGCAACAAAGGTGAAAAGCAGTGGTGGGCTTCTGACAGCTGCTGGGTGGCTTCAGTCCTCATCAGAGCCCACCAGGTGCTGGAAAACTTAAACCTAAGTTTCTTGGTTCTCTGATAAATTTTCAAAGTGCATGGACAAAATGGGATTGGGCTGTATATTCTTGATCCTCTCTTTCTGCATTCTCAATAAAAGCTTAACTTCCCAATGTTAATACCTATTGTTGAAAGAATTTGGCAAAAATGTTCGTAACTAAAAATACATGGAAATTTCTGAAAATAGCAATAAGTATTAATGTAAATCACGTGTCTCAAATGGGAATCTGAGCTGATAAAAAAAGCCTACTGTGTAGTTTGAAACTGTCAGTATCTCTGCTCTGTCTTTTATTGACAATTTCTATGATTTCTCCTCAGAGTTTAGTCCTGACAAGGTTTTCTGAGTAATATGCTTATTAGATAGCAAATAACTTGGGAGTGATGGCAAAAACATTTTGATGTTGGTAGGCTGAATTCAAACTGAGGTTTAAGAGAAGTACTCCAAGGATTATTTTTTTTTTCTTAGAGGTTAGTACCAGCGCATTTAGCGTAGCTGCACAGCCCTGCTTTGATGGTGGAGTAGGGGGGGCTGAGGTGGGGAGAGGAGTCATCTTTGCAGTGCTGCAGTATTTTTCAAACGTGTATACAACTTTGGTGTTCAAAACGAACTTACTATTGTAGCTATTAATACAGAAGGGTTAGAAATTAAACCCTTAATTTAAATGAAGACACTGAAGGTCTAGAGTTTAATGTGAAACAGAAGGATTCCTTTTGGCAGACTAACAAAAACAAGCTTTCCTGTTTAGAAAGACCAACTCTTGGAAATAGACAGCCTAAATACAAAAAGTCTGCAGTGTGACTAAAGTTTAGGAATGAAAATAATCTTGTAAAAAAATTGTGCGTATTTTTGCAATTCAAGTGCCCGAGAAATGTCTTGCTCTGAGTGTCATTTGTATTGCTAAGAAAGGTCTGTTCCTGCTCATAGTAGGAAAAAAAATTATAACATTTCCTTGCTGCTCTTGAGTTAGTTGAAGTAGAAACTAAGCAGGTTATGATCACTTGGGGAAAGAGCAAGTGTTATGGCCTGTGGTCAATAAACTCAAAATTTTCCAGGCTTCAGGAACTACCCATCTATATTTAACAAACTAAACAACTCTCTTGCCAAACTCCTATATAACACATTTTATAAGGAAATGTACAAAGAAATTTATCTTTCTTTTTCTGTGACATAGGTTTCTGCAAGATTTAGCTGATAAACCAAAACATATTATTGATGTATACTCATCACTGTGTGTTTGTAGTTGTGCCTTATGCAAACCCAAGAGTTATTCAAATACAGGTTCTTGAGAACCTGTGTCTTCCTCTTGTTAGTTCCCTACA
>NW_009605379.1:163500-241991 GCF_000690535.1 Cariama cristata | reverse complement strand
TCAGCAGACTAACTTCTGGGTTTTTTGCATAACTAAGTAGAATGCTGGTACCTCTGCTGCCAGACTGACTGGTATCACTTCCTTGCTTTCTGTCTCTGCCAGTGTCTGCCTGCTGTCTCGTGTGGTGCACCTTGTCTGTGCAAATACACATGCGCACAAAAAAAGACCAAATTAAAGTTTGGGCTCATTAGCACTGAATCCCATAAAACTCCCTTCAGCAGTGCTGGATTAGACTTAGTTTTTAGTAGTACGTTAAAACAAATATTCTTTCATTTATGAACGCCCAGTTTGCAGCATCAGTGATGAGAACATGTGTTGAACTCATTGCTTGACTACATAGCTTTTTAGTTGTTTATTCTATTTAATGTGAAACTGAAGGAATATGTGGTTCTTAAGAATCAGAAAAAATGCATAGTGCTATAGTTGATAACTGTTAATCATGTACACACATGTACGAGTTTGGTGCTGCCAAGGTAAACGGCACTATTGCACCTTAAATTTAATTAACTAAGGGTGATTGAGGGGGTATATTCCACAACAAGCAGAACTCTGACATATAGATCTAGTACAATCTATAGGTATTTAATCATTGTCACTGCAAGTGTGCTAAGTAGTGCTTTGTTTTTGTGCACATGTTCACATGCATTTACAAGAGAATTTGATTTTTAGATCTGATACAAATTGTAGCAAATAGTGGAGTGTGTGGGTAGAACTATGTAAATTTATGCTATTTGAGCTCCAAGTAATGGAGGAAAATCTTTGTGGAAATGCTAGCCTTTGTAAATTTTGAAGGAAAAACTGAGAAGCTATTTTGAGGTAGGAATTTCTGTCTAGCTAGTGTTCACAGGAAAAAAAAAACTTTTATATGACCTTTAGATAAAATCTACAAAGTGTTGACCTTTAATTGCTAAATGCTTGATAAATTGAAATTTGGAGGAGGGGAACAGCACAAAAATTCAGCAAAAGGTGATATGTCTGAAGTTTAGTGCTCTTTGTGTTATGTAATAACAATAGACATACTCTTTTGGTAATTAAAACCAAAATATGTTTTCTCAAGAGTCAATAGACCTTAACCTAAGTAATAAAATAAACTTTGTGAATATTTGCAGATCTATTCCAGCTGTTTAATTTTGATTTAAAGGCTCCTTTTATCACCTCCTTCAGGAATTATTTGGGAAATTGTAGCCAGGTTTTTGACTACTAGCAGTTTTAGTCTGTCCTCTACGCTCCTGCATTTGTACTCTTAAGTGTCTTTAATTATGAAAGAAAATTTTTTTCATTTATCCAAGATGTTACTTGAACAAAACTGCATTTCCATTAATTCTTTGGCTGCTTTTTTTTCTCTTATTAAATATTTAATATTTTAATATTCTGCCTGTGCATAAATTCAAGGACTCTGAAAAAGGAAGATAATCCTTTGTTGTCCAGTCTTGCAACTAGAAAATTAATACTAAAGTTAAAACTTCCTGTTTCAACATTCAACCAGAATATTATTAATAAAAATTGTCATATCTTTTTTGTGGACTTACTTTTTATGTTTAAGGCCAGAGGTTAGCATTAGATTATCTAGTTTGAGTAATATATAGCAAGTAAATGACTTGTCAAACAAATTGGCTCTGGGCTATGGCCAAAAGCAAGAAATATTAGGAGTCAGGCAAACATAATCTGAGATATTTGAGATTAGAAGTTGATTCTCTAGATGCTGGCAGATGGAATCTCCTTTCCTTCCCTGTAGTCTCACAGTTTATGTAGTATAAGGGACTGTTCCAGTAAGAGGATACTGTTCCTGTCTGGTGACCTAGACATATTGATACCTATTTCTGTCTTCAAGAATGAGAGGAGGAAAAATACTGAAGTAAATTGCAGAGCAGTCCTGGGGTCTGTAATCTTTCACCTCTTTGTTTTGCGTTGAATGTATACTTGAAATTAACAGAAAATGCTGATGGTTTGACGGCTGAGATTTTAACAAGTTTCACAGCTTGTTCCCTAGATGATTGGTGAGCTGCTCTAGCTGTATTTGTGGCGGTGTTCAGGAGTATATCCTAATTGATTTATAGCATGTATAAAACGTTATCCAGCAAAAAGTGTAGAAAAAGAAACGTAGATTAGGAATTACTGATGACACATAGCATTATAGTTTGTATTTTAATGTAAGTAATGCACTTATGTCAACTTAAATTTTCTTTGCCCTGCTAAATCCTTTTATATTGCAGAGAACGTTAAAGTGGTTTTTTATTAAAGATTTTGGGTTTTTAGTGCCAGGAGTGGTCCTATAGCCATGAGATCCAGTATTGTCTTACCGGAGGCCTACAAACTCTAGGAGCTGCTGACTGCAAACTACAGAATCAGAATGTGTATTCACACACACTTGTTCCAATGCAGAGAGAGTTTATTTCAAAACCTGTAAAGAAAACCTTCTGAAAGATTGTTACTGTCTGTCTGCAGAGCCATGATAGGGATGGGAATTCTCTTTTCTGTCAGATTTTTGTCTCTGCAGATATGAATGCTATAATCAATGCATGAGGGAGCAGCACTCATTTTCTCCTGCTAGCTGAGCTGTCTACCATTGCTTCTAGTCAGATGTGTGCAGTTGCTTTGCAAGAAATGCTCTGTGCAACCATTAGTGTGATTTATTTTTTAGTAGTTGCTTGTGTTTGCTTGAGGGCTCTATCATCAGTCTACTTCTGTGAATTTCCCTCTGCCTCTATTCATTCTACTAATACTGGATACAATTTCTGTGTCATGGAATAGCTGCTGTGGACTGTTATCAAGAGAATACGTGAAAAGCTATGAAAAAATAGAGTAACAAAACATGAAGTCTTGTTTAACTTGGTTTGCAGCTTATTATCACTCAGAAAAAGACGTAAAACTCACTGAATTTTGCGAGTCTGGGAGCCAGGGTGGACATGAGAGAAGTTGGACCCCGTTTCCATGTAATATCATTTGGGACAGCTCTTTGCTAATCCTTTAGTCTTCCCCATTTTATCCTTGATCTTTCAGTCTGTTTTTGAAGGTAGTGATTATCTGTTTCTTTTTGTCTTGGATGCTTTTGGGGAGATGAGCACGCCCTCCCCCATTCCCCCCTGCTGACATGAACATTTCAATGAGAAAATAAGGTAAATCATGTTGTCTTCTCTCTGTCTTTGCTATGTCCTGTGATTTGACATACCACTCTTCCTCTCTTGGTGTGGAACCAGTCATCTTCTGACTAAGCCCAAGTAAACTTCTTTGACTTTCCTCCTTGGGCTGCTCAGCAGGTCCTTACTGCGGGTCACTACTTTTATCTGTTTTCATGCTTTGCATGAACAGATGGTGGCTATTAGAACTTTTCTTGTTGTGTACAACCAAAACTCAGCCTAGCATAGCACTGATTTAGTTCAAACTAAAATATCCCTTCACAGATCACAGTTTATGCAATTCAGTTGCCATCAACCTTATGTGTATTAAGTCACAGATAGCCTTAGGAACTCATTAAGGGGCACTAGACTTTCTCAGAGTGATTCAATACTGTAGATTCATTATACAATGTTTGACTCTCTCTACTTGTAAAGATGAAAAATTCTGCTTTTGAATAATAACATCCTCTAGCTGACATTACTTTTATGCTCTATCAGGAAAATGTTTTGATGTGGGGGAAAAAATCAGCAGTAGAAAAATCTGGTTAAAAATGTAACTTGTTTTCTTGACTGTACCAGCATGCTGTTGTTTCTTTCTGCAGACTATTTTGCCTTTCTGCTACTGTGGAATAAGTAGTTGTCTTTTGATAACATGGTTTAAAAAAAAAAGTCTGATCACTCATGATGACAGTGAACTACGAAGATATCAGGGAAAGATCTGGACACAGTGTTTTGCTATAACACTACTGTTTCTTTCCCACAGGTGATATAAAATGCTTCATTCTGTAGTTGGCTGCTTAGCAGCTTGAAACTAGTGGCTGAATGTTCTTCATTCATTCTGTCATTGATCATTCCTTGTATTGTGCTTGCCACTTCTAGTTCTGGATCAGCCTAAAACCTTTGCTATGGTACAGTAATTGTTGTCTGGCTGTGCTAAATGTCTGTTGCTGTTTAAGAAGTAAATTTTACAGTTGTCTGTTGGGCAAGGAAGCTGTTCTGTGACAGCTACTCATTTAAGTATTAAATTTTAGAGGTGAAGTTTAATCCTGGTAAGGAGCAGCTATTAATAGTAATTCTTTGCAGACTTGTAAAGCCTCCAAACACTGACCATTTGTTTCTCTTCATTCTATTCTAGTTAAAGAAGAATTTAGCATGAAACTTTTTCATTCATTCTTGAATAGTTTGTCACTAGACAGTTAGACCTGGCAAGGGAAGCTAAGATTGAAAGGATGCTGTTGGGTCATGTAGTGATTCTGGCTTACAGAGTTCACCTTGCCTGTTTGTTCCTGCCTGTGTCGTACAGTGCAGTGTTTTACAGGTAGACTAAAACAAGTGTTTTGTGCAGATCTTGCAGGGACTGAATCGGGGCACCTATGTGGATAAAGAATAGTCTCTCTTCTTTTTATTTTACCCAGACGTCTGATTTGATTCTGAATTCAGCCTTACAAACTGTTTTATTGGCACAAGATGAGGAGGCACAGCATTGCAGATAAGAAAAGACAATTTCTTACACTAGCAAAGCTGCCAAAACCCTGGTTTTGTGAAACTTCTCACTCTAGTTATCTTTTCATCAAGCAACTGATGGAAATGGATTGTAGGCCTTAAAGACAAAAAAACCCCAAACAAACAAAAAACTCCACAACTTTGTGTTGGTCTCATGTGTAGTCCGATTAAGTCTAGAGCATCCCATTGGAATCACTTAAAGCACTTCCAAAGCCAGCTTTGGCTAATAGGCTGCTAATTTTTGAAGTTCATAATCTCTAATGATAAAAAAGTTAGTCTGTTGGGGTTTGCATCCTGTCATGGAACAAAATAACACGATGGACTTCAGAGTTCAAATTTAGATTGATGCTAAGTGATTCTTAGGTAGCTGTCTTTCCTTAGAGGAACTTTAAAAAGATGTGTGTGTTTATTTTTTAATCTATCTGGAAAGTGATGTAAAGATAAAAACTTAAGTCTAGGGGTAGAGGACCTGATCGATTTCTAAGCTTTATTCAGCATTTTGTATTCCTGGATTATAGAAACTAAATACCTAACCCTTCTGACATGAGCTAATCACTACCATTGATACTGCTCCCAACTGTTGACATTTGCTAGCTATATTACAACCATCTAGAGTACAAACAGATTATAACAGTGGTGAGAACTACTGTAAAAATGCCTAACAAAGTTTTAAATATTAGTCATGCTACCTGTATATCGAAGTAGCTGCTCTTCAAAAATACTGTCCAACTAAAACTTTTAATCAAGACATTCTCATTCTGGAATTACAATAGTTTGAATAAAATGGGATACTAATGGAACCCTTTTGTTTACGGTTATGGTGGTTTATTTTTTGAGGCGACTTTTCTTTTTTGACCTAATTCTTGGTGGTAGTTGAATATAGGGGTACTAGTGAGAATCTGTTCTTGGTTTACAAGTTCCTGTGTGATATTGATGTGGTTTTTAGATTGAAGAAATGAAAGATCACTGAAAAAATGTCTGTGCAATTTCTGTAGTTATATCTAGGATTTTAAATCCACTGCACCTTTCTTGACTAAACTTTGGGCAAGATACACAGTGACTACATTGAAGGTGTTCTAGTAATGTTACACTTGCCAGGACAGAATGTGTTTAATGCTTCTTTAATGCATGCAGGAAATCTCCAACCAATAATCTTTCTTTAAATGCGTGAAGGGAGAAGCTTTGTTTACTTCAGTGGCCTACTTGTCAGCCCAAGTGCTGGGAAGGAGCAGAAAAGTGGGGTTGTAGACACAGTTGCCCAGTCAGTATAGGCACTTGCCCTTGCACATAATTGTAAGTTTCTTGAATTGTTGTCTTACCTTTAAACAGAAATTTAAAACAGTCTCCCTCTAAAATTTGCCGACTTAAGTGCTGGGACAGCGGTGGGCAGATAAAGCAAGAGGAAGTGCTAATAGGAGCGATGACACAGAATATGTGATATTACCATGTGCCGAACTAGTCAACTGCTCTGTATTTCTGCAGCATGTATACTTCTTCACGTAAGAAAAAAAGGAGGTTTGCATTTTCTCAGTTTGAGGCCAATAGTGTAAACTCACAGATCTGTTCTAATGTCTTACTGTCATAAATGTATTTTAAATGTGATTATTACAGGGGTGGGTTTAATTGCTAGTGATGTAATCACTGAACTTCTAAGACGCTTTGATTAACTTGCAGGGACTATTAAACAATTGAATTGCTGTTGTAAAGCTAGTTACAGTGACTTCAGAGGAAGTTAAAATACACATACACATATATGTTTGTGTTTATAAAGGGTACAATTTGCTGCTATTTCACTATGCAGGTCCAAGTAGATACCCAAGAAAGCACCAGAGTTGGAGTATTGGAGGGAAAGATAATGATTTATGCTAATTTATACATCATACTCAAGTCTCAAAGGAAAGAAAGAAAACCTGAAAATAAAGGACTGGGGCTGTCATTACAATTATTAGCAGTGTCTGAAGATTCAGTGTCTTGTGTTCTTGCTGGTAAGCTAGATGATGTTTAGGTTTCTCTATTACAGCTCTGTTATCTTTAAGTGAACTTTTTGTTTTGTTGTAAGATTCTGTGCGGGAGCTCCACCCAATTTATAGTAAAGAAAATTAAATAGCTATTTCTATCTGAGAAGAGCTAAAGGTAGTAAAATAATTCTCCCCTGCTGATTCAATTCCTGTGCTGTGTGAGCACTGTTAACTGAATTTTGTTCTAGTTTTGAAGCAGAATTACGTGTTCCGAAGGCTATTGAGGAATAGAAGTGGGTGTTTTAATCTATTCTGAAAAATGTTATGTTTAAGGTACAACAGCTGAGTGACCTGAACTTGAAAGTGCAGTGATGCATGGCATACTTTAGTTCTTGGCTGGCTCACTGTACGCTTGCAGACCTCAGCATTCCTTAAGGCTTGTATTGGTAAACAAACGATGCTAAAACATTTGTTCTTAGGCATAGGGGAAGGCTCTGTGACCAGCTATATCTGTGCTGTACTTTGTTTGTAGCTATGTAAGCATTGCTTGTCTTCCCTGTTTGTAAGTAATGTATTCTATTACCTGAAACTCTCAGGCTGCTCTTTCGTTGCAAACCCAACCAGTTTATTGTCCCAGTTTATTTTACCCAGTGTGGTTCCTATTCAGAAAAATTTACAAGTGGTTAATTTGGAGTATAAATATGAGTAGATGATACAGATGATTCTTAGTTTCCTTTTTTCTGAAGTTTGATGTACCTCTGCAGAAAGAGAAGGGAGCTCCTTAGATTAAAAGAACATGTAGTTAGGGCTAACAAAATCAGTGTTTTTGCTTGTTTCAAAACAGTGTCATGGTTCTATGGCAAAAGCATCTTTGAAGCTATTGAGTTATCTAGCTATATTTAGATAATGTCCACAAACACTGAATAATTTTTAAGTAGTGATATCTATTTCACTTGCTGGTTGGGCTGTAGGACTTGACTCACACAGTGTATTAAGATGAGAAGTGTTGGTGTCAGAGTAATTCCCAAAACTGTGTATGTAGACTGTGACCAAGAAAAGCATCCTCATGATGCTCCCTAGCACACAATTTGCTGTCTTTGTGCTGCAATGAGATGTGAAACAATTTTATTTCTATTGGTAAGCCACTGTTTACGCTTTGCCTGCTTAAAAGCAATAGGGTCTAAGCAGGTAGGATGAACCTTGCTGCTTGCGTATTCCAAACTCTCCTGTAGATGTTGGAAGAACTGTAGGGGAATATAAAGCTGGAGAACAGCTAAAGAGTAGAAAAATGGAATAGGAGCCTTGTAATCGTAGCATGTTGGCATTTGAAATGAACCCAAATAGTGCAATTCACTTTTGGATATGGATATATATTTTTATCTTAGAAACTATCTGTTCAGTTTAGTATCCATCCCTAGATAGAACGCTTTTTTACTTTCCTTAGAACAAAAAATGTACCTGGTTATTGAAACAATATTCCTGGGAGAAAGAATTTTGCCCTGGTTGTCAGGAAAAGCCATGAAAAATGCAGTTGCTTTCATTTTTGCACCTATATGCTCATATTGTCTCTCTGTCTTCAGTCTACTTCTCAGAGAAATCTCCAATTCTGGGACAGAATTTCCACATTTATGAGAAGTTATTGGTTGGTATTGAGGTGGGGAAAAAAAAGAGGGAGAGAAGCATCAGCATTTCCAGCTGCTAAACAAAGTTGGAATTTCTTGCTGATGAAGGATCTCCAGAAAATGACCAGCTACCAAAGGAATCTGAGAGTGATTCAGTGGGTTATGTTGCTTGCCCACGAAATGGTGCAATCAGTACTCTGCAATGATTACATTTTTGAGTGACTTTGTAAACTTTTATTACTGAAGACATTTTCTTTGAGAACTCTGTGGAATGCATCAGAACATAATTGCTGAAATTTCTGTTTGAAAGAAGTTTCTAATCCATGGTAGAATTTTTTTGGTTAAAAACAAGCCAAAAATTACTTTATTTATACTAGCTATCTGCCCTTTTGTTTTAGGAGAGCCTAACCTGCTGACCTTCATGCATATAGGGACTTTGAGACAGAAAGGTACTTTTTCACAGCTTGAAATCTTTGAATTGATTTTAAAACTATTTTAGACCTTACTCAAGAATGTGCTCTTAGAAGCTGTCATTTCTAAGATAAGATATAAAGTTTGGCCTAGATTTTCTGAAGTACTTGATAAATTATTTTTTTTTCAACTTTATCAAATGGATGAATTTTGTCCTGAGTAATGTGAGCTTGGACAGAATTATGCTTGCCTCATGTCGATCTGGGTAAGGTAGTCATACTCTGTTCCTGGCTATTTCCAAGTTTTACAGAATACGTTGTTAGCAAGACTGTTCTCATTCGGTGCAGGATTAATTGATCCCTGTGTATACCTTGTAAAGCCACTAGGATTCTCTGGAATGAAAGGTGCTTGGTAAATGTCAGGCATTAAACCTATGCCATTTTTGTAGCAGTTATGTAAAACCGATCTTTTCTAATATATATGTATATTGATATATTTTTAGGTGTAACAGGGTTTTTTGTATTTCTACATAGAAATACTGACTAGTTTCTCTCTAACAGAAGGTCTCCTAAGTCTGTGGAGTGTACAACACAATCTGATTACTCTTCGCAGTATAGAATACATCCAAAATCTAAGTTCTCTTGGCACCAGCTAAATCTGTTATTCAACTGAGAATTTGGTAGGGGACAAGTCTCCTGTTGTGTATTTCAGTCATTCTTTATCCATCAGTATTAGGTGAGAAATCCAGTGATGAATTTTCCTTTTCTGTGTTAAGCCTTGATTGGGCCAAAAGCAAGACCTCTGGTTTTTAGTGCTGTATAATTTGATCTGCAGCCCAAAAGTATAGTACATATAGTAGTTGTAAAGGAATCAAACTTAAAATTTTAGTGGGAGGGCTAAAAATAAATTTTAGATAATCAACATTATTCTAAATTGAGTAATTGAGATCTATTTGGCAGGAAACACATTTCTGAATGTGTGATTTATGTGCATTTTTATTTTATATGAATGATCATATGTAGTGCACAGTTCTTTCTAAATATTTACTAAATAGAAAAGTAATTTTTTTAATTAGAGATTGATATGTGATCATTTGCAGCCATTGGAAACAGGTGAATGAAGGCTAAGGCCCTATGTTATTTGTTAGTTACTTAAGGTATTAACATTAGGAACTGTGAGTGACACCTTTCTTTGGGAAAAAATGTGGGTAAGGAACATTGTGAAAAAGTGCAGAGGAATAAAGAGAGGAACTGCAGCAGAATGCTTGCTGAATTTCCATAGTTTTGCAGGTTGTAAGTGTGTGCTAATTAAGTGCTTTGGTGAATCTGAGCCTAAAGGTTATGTTCATTTGTTTTGGAAAAAATCAATAGAAATGGAAGGGTACAGATTCTTTTGTTATGTGGTGGCGGTCAACTTCAGGCATGGCAGTTAACAGTTTAACTTTTTAGGTGAATTTAGGACCTTAAGTCTTGTTCTAAAATGCGATATAAGCAGCTTTAACAAAAGTTGGTACTTCCAAAGCATCTGTAATTTTGATATTAAATAAGAAAATTAAATACATCAGACTTATTTACCTTTGAAAACATTGACTTTTTCGTACCTAAAACTTGGATCAATAAAGACAGAAACTACCTTTTCCTTACAGCAACCTGTAATTACCTGTTGTCCATTGCCTGTTTCAAAATAGATTCTGCAACTTGCAGAAAAAGTAAAAAAGCAACAACACACTCTTAAAACTGCGTTTTCTTATTTTACAACATGTTTTTCCTCCTCATGATGACCTTTGTTTCATGTCTGTAGATTTCTGAATTTTCATAAAGGGCTATAATTGTTATGCTACTTTTGGGATTGTGTTAAAGAAGTCTCTTTGCCCTAGGTTTCCTGTAGCAGAGTCTCAGACATCTGATCTTAAAAATAATTTGTTTGGATGAATGACAGCTTGAGCTGGGTGCCTCTGGGGAGGGATCCTGAAACAAAGCAAGCCTGGGCTTGTAAACCCTTACAGTTTATGCACCCACTCTTCATGTGCCCTTCAGGTGCCTTTTGGTCCAATGGTAATTTTCTTCATGTGCTGTCCACATGCCTCTTGACCCAATGGTAATGTGTGGTCTGGGGGCTTGATTGTTCCTTTTTGGTTTTCTGTCTCTGAACTCCTGGTGGGCTGTCTGCTGTTCTTACCTAGATGGATTGCAGCCCATGCTGACAAAGTTTCCCCCTTATCTTCTTCAAGGCCCCCTGTAACTAAGCAACCAGGTTAAGGATGAGTTAATGATATGTGGTCTGGAATTTCTTCTCCTGCTAACTAATTCTAAATGAAGTTATTCAGACAAAAGAATATATTTAAAAGAATTGAGTACGATGAAAATCTTAGGTTTATTAACAATTAAAAAGTTAGGTTGATTAAACTTACTCTGCAACAGACGGGAATTCTTGAATTGCTGATATGAAATGTCAAAATAAAAATCTTCAACTGATTTGAACACTGAATTTGTTTCTTCTGATATTATCTACATGAGCACTTTGTGAATGGCGGCAGCACAAGAATTAGGCTGAATTGTTTTCTAAAATACTTCAGAGAAGTGAAGAGAGGAGCTTATGCTTTTTGGTTCAAGTTAACACCTCATTTTGTGGAAAGGTGAGTCACACAGGTCTTCATTGCAAAACCATTTTGCTGTAGAAGGTTGTGCAAGACAGTGTTAAATGTGAATAGACAAATACAGATTTAAAAATCAACATTTTTCATGTTTATAGTGAAAAAGATGCTTAAAACTCAAGGTATATGCTTTTGCTGTTCTGCTAAAACAAGACTCAGTGTCAGTATACTAAATAATAATAATAAGGGTTGCAGATAGACATTTTAGGTTATGGAATGACTGCTCTTAAACTACTAAAATTAGTGCTCTTCACTACTATCCTGACTCAGGATCAACTGTGGATAATATGGAAGTAGTTAATACTAAGGAAAAATCATTATATGATTAATTTCTAAGAGGAAGAATGTTACTGAATGTCATCAAGTTGTCCTATGTACATGAATTGTATGAAATATTTGTACTATATAATCTTGCCAAGAACATAAAAATAACCAGGCTAGATATGTGGAACTGGTTCTAAATAATTACATTTCTCTGTAATTTAATCCTGCTCTCTGACTCTTCATAGGTAGGTAGAATTAATAAGCAATCATATCTTGACTTGACCAGCAAAGTAAAGAAGTTTCCAAAATGATGTTTTCAATGTGATGATGTTCAGAAAGCTTTTGTATTAAAGTAATTTTTTTGTAATTTAGTATTTGTACTCTGTATTTATCAAACAGTAAAGGATGACAACTTGGATGATATGATGGTAATCTAGTTGTTATAACCTAATAAATAAAGTCAAGTTAATCTGTGTAGATTTTTCTTTTCATACCCAAAAAATTTGAGTTAAAAGTTTTTGAAAGGAATCCCAATGTCATGAGAAATACTTGCTGAATTTCTTAAAATGTATTTTGATTCAGGCTCATTAAATTATTCTTATGCCTTATATTCTTTTCCATTGTTAGCCGGTATAAAGCTTAGTAAGTGGATGTTGATTTGTGTCGTGTCACACTGGACTTTCCAGGAGATTTCTTTGCATGGTGTATTATAAGCTTATACCAGTGCCAAAAAGGACATATGATTAATATTGATCCATTTTTCATTCATGATAGCTGTCCAGCAATGACAAATGTTTCCACATTTAGCAGTAGAAAGGTACCATGGTGGTTTGAACTGTAGTAACTGACACTTAACACAGGATTAGCTAGCTCTAAACTTGATTCCCTTCAAATCCTATTTCCTTTCACAAAAAAAAAAGCATCTAGAGTCTGATATTGATGGAAAGCTGGATGTTCCTTTGTTTTATTAACAACTATAGATAGGTGATTCAGGCCCTGTGGTACATTTTTTGTTAAATAGTTTTTCTTCTATGCAAAGTGATGCAAGGAGATTTTTTAGTGAGTGTGCTAAAGCTTTTTTAAAAAAAGCTTCTATACAAAAAACATTTTGTACTCAGTAAAAGAGCTTGAGTATTGATATTCTTGGGATGTAATTAGAGGATATCTTTGCTCAATTATAGAAATAACTTGGGAAATATTGTAGGTTGTTCCCTGGAAGTAATAATTTTATGTGTAAGCATCTTGTGTGTTCCAATATGACAAGTTAACAAAAAGGCTGGTATACTAGAAACTATGGCCTGTACAGAATCTTCTATCTCTGTTTAGTCTGGTGAAGTGTTACAATGATGAGTGACTTTCAGTTCCCACACTTTCCCTTCCTGGCACTAACAAATTTTCATTCAGTGTCAAACTTTCAAGTCAGAGTGTACTTTTCAAACTGAAAAGTCCTATTATGGGACTATTGAAAACTATGCTCACAGTTGTAAACCTGAATAGATTATTATTTGCGGTTTTTCCTAATCTTTTCCTTTGCACTCTGACTCCTGTAATTAAGTCTTCTGCTATAAGCAAGTCAGCACCAGTTTTCTTGCTAGATCATGAGATACATATATGTATCTGTACTCATATTCATGATACAGTCATGACATACTCTTGTACCAACCAATATATTTTCTGTTAGAGTAATAAACTCTAAGAATCTGCAGTAGTACTTCAACTTAAAAGCCATGAAGGGCTATTATTGTGGAGACGGAGCATCTCAAAATACACCTTTCACAACTTAAATACAAATTTACACCGAACATCTGTTAAATAACAAAATAAAAAATCCTTATGATAGGAGGAAAGAATAAGAGAGAAAGTTAAGTCTTGCCAAAACCTCTGGTTAAGTAGAATTTCTGTATAGAGGATGTTTAAAATTTTTGAAGTAGATTAGAAGTGTTTTTTAAAAAAAAGAAATTGGAATGTAAAGTTACTTTTGCAACTATACATGAGGTTTTTTAAAATCTAGAATCTCATGTCTATTTACTGTTTAAAGGACTGTATGTTGATTTTTTTTTTTTCTACAGGAAGAGATTCCTACCCTATTTCTTGAGGCATAAGTTATGTCTTCTAAGTTATCTTTTGTTCTATCCAACCACTAGTTAGTATCTCTATGGTTGTTTTTCCTATCTCTTCATACTATTCAAGAGGCAAGATGTGACTCTTCACTGTCTATCTGATTACTTGTGGGTACAATATACAATGAAGCTCTAGAGGAAAAAAACCAAATCCACAAAATCACCACAGCTACCCTGTTAGTCGTTACCATTCCTTGACTGTATTTCTGTGTTTCTTTTCTCTACTGTAATAAAATCCTCAGAGCAGATGCAGTTTCTTTTTGAGGAACCTCACCATGTTGTGAGAATATTCCTAAATAAATAATTCTTATTTTCTGGAAGCATGAATAGACCTTAGTGTTTTAATAGACCAGCCAAGAAAACAGGAACACAACACAGGCTGGGCCACAGTGTGATAGCTGTTCTGCTTAATATATGGTCTTTAAAAGAAAATTAATAATGTTGCATAGTTAAGCACTTTGAAAATTAAGAAATGCTGACTTTAAGTTATTAATTAAGAATTCAGAAAAATTAAGAAATTTAGTTTTATGCAGCTTTAGCTTAGTGCTTTAACAAGTTCATTTGTAGGTGTCTAGCATTATGTGAAGCAGAACTTTGCATAAGAAATGGTGTGTGTATATCTAATTTAGACTCAGTGGGTATATATGTTTAAAGTTATGTGAGAGTTAATTCAGCCTTGTGTAAATTGCCATTAGGATAATGGTCTGTTTTTTTTTCTTCTGTAAAGAAGTCTAATGAAATATTAAACTCTTTAATGCCTAAATTTTTTTTGGAGTTCCATCAGAAGTGATGCAATCTTACATGGTTTCCTTAACGTAATGAGGAAGTTATGAAAATATAAAATATTACCATTGGGATTTTTCTTGATGCTTTTGGTGTTATTGGGAGACCTGTAGGATACAACTAATGACAGAGTCCGTAGATGCCCACGGTTTCAGTCATTCTGAGGCACACAAACCCAGTTTGTTTTTCTGTATTAAAATAAATGCCTACTTTATTTTCCTGAGAATTCCTTTGGAGACTTTTGTTCAGGTAACTTACATTGATCCCTTCTCCCAAGTTTTCCATTGCAATTGGCAAAGTCTGTTTATGTACCTAGTGAGGCTGCAATAGGCTTAGAGACCAGCGTGTTGGTCAAAAGTGGGATTCAAGGTGAATAAAACTATTTTTTTCAGTTCTGTGAAAGAAGAATAGCATAGGAAATATTTTTTGTACCTTTGATTTTTGTTATGCCGTTGAAAGCTCCATGAATTCAAAGCAGGCTTAGAAATTATTAAATAACATTTATCTTCTTTTTATGGCCACCATTTGAGTTGCAGGACTTGATGGCTGAAGGAGATTTTTAGCTACCCAGAAAACTGTTGGTGAGGAGATGAAACAGAACATAGTTCCTTAAATGTGTTCCAAGAATATTTTCATACAAAGCAGCAAGCAATTAGGTGTAGGCTTTTGAAGTTTTAATTAAGACTGAAAAGTGTTAAAAATGTCAAGGTTGAAGGTATACTAAGTGAGAGCACTTGTCACCAGTGTAAGTCGTGATCTGTGGGATAGGAAGGAGGAATAATAGCAACATAAAAACAATAGATTTCAGTATGACAGGCTCTGTTAAACTTGGAGAATTGGTCAGTAAAAATTTGAGAGTCTCTCCACTTGGTTATATTAAAGGCACAAATGCATACTATCCCATTACAGAGGGAAAAGTAGGAACTATATGAAGCTGCTTGGTAAAACTGAAGATCTGTGTTAAGGGGCTGCATCATTTGAAAAGCTATCTGCAGCCAGAGAAGAGGGTGGTCTCATTACCACACTGAGTCCCTTTTCTTGAACCACTTCTGGTGCTTGGAGTAGACAGTGAGCAGACTAGGAGAACTAAACTTAGTGGGAACTCTTGATTTTTTTTCTGTGGACTTACACTTTTGGCAGTAGCTAGCTGTTAAACAGTTTGGACATTACATGAAATGTCATTGTGACAAGTATGTGTTTATTAAACATGGTGTAGAACTTTACAGGGAGTGGATGCAGGTCATGTTGTTAAAGATGGATAGAAAAGCTTAGCATTTATATGTGGGGGAAAAAAATAAATGAAATCGATATGGTGCAGAACTGGCCAGAAAACTGTAAGACAACAGTCTAGTATTTTCATGGAAATTGCATGGAGATCCACTGGTGCTTCAGCCCATACTGTACTTCATTTTCATAAATGCTTTGAGCGATGGTATAGATGGCTTTCAGACAAAGCCAAGCTGAAAGAAACTATCAGAGTTCTAAATGATAGATATACTGAGAATTCAAAATGATCTTGTTAAATGGTGAATGACTGGGGAGAAAAGCGAGGCTGGAAGTTGCTCAGTAGCTAAAAATACAAGCTGTCTTCAGCCAGAAAGAGAAGCTACATGAGAAGGAACAGCTAAGTAGATAGTTGTTTTGCAAATAAAGGTTGTAGTTGGCTTATCTGGTTCAGTGGTAAGACCTCTGAACTACAGAAATAAGTTGTCTAGACTACATGTAAAAGCAACAATCTTGACAGTCTTCAAGTATCTAGCTGCTGCTGTGAAGAGGGAGGAGAAAACCTGGTCACCATGTAGATAGCCTACTGTTCTGTTCAAGATTCAGCAAGGAAAAACTAGATTGCACTTTAAAAAAAAGAGAAAATAAAGTGTGTGCTTTAGGGAAGACTTGCCAGAGGATCAAACAGTTAACTCCTCTGTTGTCTTAAATACAGTGAAGCAGCTTAAAACGTGTGACTATATGAATGGATATGTATGTGTTTTAAACAAAGTGTGCTATTACTATGGTTTAGTCCTGTTTCAATCAAAGTAAGCACAGCTGTGTGTGTTTCAGTTCTGATAGGAAATGTTGTGGATGCTAACAGAGGAAAAGCAGAAAGTGAATTCTCATCCATCACTTTAATGCACTGTACTATGGACTGAACTGTGATAAGGGATTCTTGTCACATTGCAATTTCCAGCTTTCTGAAATACTCCTCTGTAGCCTGTCTTTTAGGCGGTGATAGAGGATGGGGGAAGCACAACGTGAATGTTTGTGGAAACTTGAATGAAATTGCTGTGAAGTTGCATCTGATGTAGCTCCCTGGACTGTATTTGACGTTTCATGAAAGACGGGACAAGCTTAGTTTAAAACATGGCTTTTAAAAATGTTGCCCCTCTATTTGATTTTTGTATTTGTTAATTTGATTGGTGGAACCTTTTGCATTTTCAGTGACTGTTTCAAGCATTCATGCTCTATCATGCAAAATGCTGCTTGTTGTTTACAGAAACTGTTAATAAGAAGCTAAAAGCTTTGCTGTCCTTTTTCAGTAGTTGAGTATTTTAAGCTGCATTGTGGCAAGTGAAATTAGTGAACAGTATAGATAAATATGAAGACTTTGAGATAATGTGATTTTTCTTTTTATTAGCATTTTTGTAAAGTAATTTGAGAATGTAAGTGAATATTTGCATTTGGTTAGTGAGGGGCTTGAATCTGTGCTTTGTAAATAGCTGATCGTCATCCTGCTACTGTTCTTTCTAATAAAGTGAAACAGAACTCACTCAACATTTATTTTGTATTAGCAATGCTTTATTTAAAACTGTAATTCTTCATTTAAGACAAGACTAAGATTAACATGGTATTTCGCTCAAGGTTAGTTACCTCATTGGAAAGCCTTTTTCAGTAAGTTTCAGGTTATACACAACAAATTGCAAAGTATTTTAGAAAAAAAAAATCATGCCCAAGAAAGAGATGGATACATCTTAAGTAAAAGTTCCCCATTATTTCAGTGTTGCATGTGTTCTTGTAGTAAATATTAAATATTTCTACTGAACATTTTGTAAAATGCTTCCCAGTAGTGAGATCTGACCACTAGAAAAATACATTATCCTTTTACTATTAAAGTGACGTTCTATTTTGAATATCCTTTAAGGACAGTCATGTTTCTGTAATCACTGTTTTGATTAATATGAATATTTTTTTGTTTTGGTTATGTTTAGAATTTACTGTCAGGAATACTTCTTTTTTACTTTTCAATTGGATTTCAGAAATGTGTTTCCTACTAAAAGAAATAATTTCTGTCTAATATGGATTTCTTAACATCATGTGATACTAGGTATGTCTATTAAAAAAAATCTATCAATCTCAATGTCTGTAGGATGGAGAGGTACTGTTGGAAGAAGTAGGCTACCATTATATATTATTAACAGACAGCCTGTGACACATCTAGAAATAATATATAATTAAAAATACAAGTGTACTTTTCCCAAAATCCCAAATGTTATACCTTCTTCTGAAGTACTAAAAATTAGAAAACCTTTAATTAGAAGTGTTTATTAGACTCAATATTTTATTAACAGATTCTTCAAAAGATTTATTAGTTTTCAGGAGGGTTGGGGTAGGTAATTCTTTATAGGTACATTTGTAAATTTTTAGGAATTAACCATTTAAGGTGTCCAATTTAAGATGTCAAATTATTCGTTTCTGATGCATTCCAGCTGGAGATGGAATACAATCTGTGCTAGAGCTGGTGTGCAAAAATTGGGGAAAATACAACTGAAGTGTGTGTAATATGGTTGTTGGATCCTTAGACCTAAGTGTTTTTTCCTACAGATACACTAAGCCACACTACTCGCTAATTAGATGTAAACTTTACATGCCAAGATTCATGTAAATGTGTATTCCAAAACCATATTTTTGAGTGTTTTGGGTTGCTTTCCTTTTTGTTAGCGTATTCAAAATAACCTAGGGATTATTTGACCACACTAGTGGATTATTCAGCTCAGTTATCTGTCTGTGTTTCTGTCTCAGCAGATAAACTGAAGAAAGGGCCTTGATTTATGCTTAGCTGAACTTCTGTTGGTCCAATGTAATTTGGTAGTTTGTAGGATACTTCCTTGTTTCTTGTATAAGGCTTCTGCTTATGTAAGATGATTCATTAAAAGACCAAATCTCTGGGGTTTATAGATTTATTTTTTTTTTTCTTCTTCATCTTCTTTGAAACATGAGTATTCTGGAACTGCTGTTTGGGAAGAGCAAGTCTTTACCTCTAAAAGATAGAGTTCACAAACAGTGAATTTTTTTCATGCCAATTAATTTCTTTAAAAGAGGGTAAGATACTGGAGTGACCAAGTCAGTCAGTTACGGGTAGGCTGTAGATGACTTTTTGTTCATGATGGTATGAAGCAGTTTATTTTTCTGTTTGGTTAATTTTTCTTCTCTTTGGACTTGATTTATTTCCTTTTAGTTAATATGTTATAGCAGGCAATTAGTGATCTGTTTGAATGCAGTCTGAAGCCAAAGTACATTTTTAGATAATGGACTTGGGAGACTGAGAACGCAGTATCTTGAGGCAAAGGCAATGTTTGAACTCCCTAGTGAAATGTACGTGTGGGCTGCTTTTCTCTTGAGTTCTCTTTTTTTTTTTTGGAGGACTTGGACTCTGCAGCATTTCATCACTTCTGTGTGTGTATGTGTACTAATATGTTTCACTATTCTTCATCCCAGAGCTCTAAAAGTGTATTATTCCCCATGGGTGAACTCTATCCTCAGTGTCTTGGACTGTGGACCAAGATGTTGGGATGCAGTTAGCTGTCCTACATGCACACAGACTATTCTGCATCTGTGGTCTGCAAGTCCTTGAACACAACATACTGGAAGAGGTGATTTTTAAATAATTTTCCACACCTTCACTTTCGCTACTAATCATTCAAAAATGTACTGTATTTCCCTAGTTGCTCTGAAGCATCTGTCTTAGTACGAGAGGGCAGCTAATTTTGCAAAGTGCTTGCCTGGGATGTATGTACTATTCCTTGATCAGTTCTTTGGTTTCTTTAGCTTCTATAGTACCTTCTTGGCTTCCAGCTAATAGACTAGAAGCTACTTTTTAAGTTATCCAACAGGAAAATAGTGTGCTTGAAGGTGCCTTCAGTGCTCCACCCAAGCATGCATATATATGTGTGCATATATATGATTTTTCTGGCCTTAGTTCAACTGCATAATGTTCTAAATTAGTCTTAATACTTCTCCCACATCACTGATCATACTCTTTTGTTGACTACATGGAACATATTGCCACTAAGTATTGTTGATAACTGTGTTCCTAAAGCTCATTTCTATAGAAGAGCCATACGGTATACATAATGATACATAACACTGTGACATGGTCTTATAAGTGAACAACAGTTTGAAATGAAAGCAACCTTAGAATCATAGAATTGTTATGGTTGGAAGGGACCTCAAAGATCATCAAGTTCAACCTTCTACCCAACGCCACCATGTCCACTAAACCATGTCTTGAAGCGCCACATCTAAGTGTTTTTTGAACACCTCCAGGGATGTTGACTCCACCACCTCCCTGGGGAGCCCATTCCAATGCCTAATGGCTCTCACAGTGAAGAAGTTCTTCCTAATACCCAACCTGAACCTCCCCTGGTGCAACTTGAGGCCATTTCCTCTTGTCCTATCACTAGTTACTGAGGAGAAGAGACTGATCCCCACCTTGCTACAACCTCCTTTCAGGTAGTTGTAGAGGGCAATCAGGTCTCCCCTCAGCCTCCTTTCCTCCAGGATTCATCTTGGTATTCACCTTGTATTCATCTTGTATATTAAAAATTCCTGGATCTGTAAAGAAATGAAAGGTCATAGGAAAAAAAGCTTAATTTTTCTTATTTCTATGAAGAGAATACAAAATTTGCTCAACAGGCACCATGTGATGACAGCAGAGTCATTAATTTAGTAAAGCTGGATTCGAAGTAATCTACAGAAAAGAAGTAAAAACATACTTTAAACCTCCACCAAAACTGAATGTGGGACTAGTTGGCAAGAGGCTATCAGGACTCAGTGATAAACAAACTCCTTGTGATGAGGAGGAAGGTGGACCATGAACTTGTCTTCCTTGTTTGCTCCAACAGCTGAGGCGGGTAGTACATGTGACTGATAACTTTGAATTAATAAAATTTTTGTCACTGGCAGATTTTCTTCTGCATTTAGGAGCTGAGAGGGAGTACTGCCTCTTTGACAAGCTAGGGAGGCTGCAGATGTGCTGTCTCTTCATAGCAACACAGCTTCAATGTGAATGCAATCAATGGAAACTGTGATTTGGCATGATTTATTGTAATAGTAAGTCATGACTATTGCCTGGGTATTATTACTTATGGCAACATACACAGGAGGGAGATATTGCTATGACTTTCTCAGTTCTGTTCCTTTCTCTGCATTTCATTGTAATCTGTCAATCCTAATGTGATGTATTACAGATGAACTGAGAGGGAAGTTCATTCATTGATGCAAAAAAAGGAGGGAGTTGAGCAAAGTCTCATTTGTCCAGTAAAAGAAAATTGTCTTTGTTCTGATTGCTTGCTATTTGGGAAATACGGACAATTTCAGAATCCCTTTTAAAAAGAGAGGAAAAGTTTCACTGTTCCAATTAGAGCTTTTTGGGAAGCTCTAGTTACTCTTTTTCACAGGAGGGGGGAAAAAAAGTAATGAGCATTTCCATATTGTTACCACTAACCTTGATTAGTCCTTCAGATAAAATTTCAAGAAATGCTTCATACATTGGTTTCATGCAATATTCATTATAGTTCTGATTGACAGAATTGAATAATTTAGAGTGGTTTAGTAGCTTTAATATTTTCTTTATCCGAATATTACTGCCAGTACTGTCCTGGGCTCAGAGAAGGTCCAGTTATTACCAAAAATTGTAACCAAGAAAACTCTCAAAACCAAATGACAGTTTAGAAAGTGAGCATTGGTTTATGGCAGTGCTGGGTGCATGGAGGATCTCCCCTACTAGCATACGCACTAAGCCAAATGAGGATACATATTATATACAATAAAATATTTGCATATTCACAGTACACTGCATATTCATTGTTATTCACACTTAGGATTGGTTAAAAGTTTCTCACTTCTAATGTAAATTAGTACATATCCTCAGTGCTAGTGAAGCTTTTCTATCAACTACACACGATCCCCAAGCGGGGTTTTGCCCTCTTTCAGGGGACCATTTGAGTTGGAAGTCATGATCTCCTGCTACCACAATTACCTTTGTGTTACTTTCTGCCAATTTATTGTTGATGTCTGTTGGTTGTAACGTTTTGTCAGCTTGGCTCCTTTCATATCTAGAACTCCCTCTCTTGAAGGTCTCTTTTTGCCTTCTACCCTACTAACTTTAGATAACAGTGTCCCTTTTAATCACTTGTTCTTTGTTTTAATGCTTCCCAACCTTGGGATGCCAGGCTAAAGCATGTGCCTGTTTTTCTGTGAATTTAACTAAATTGTTTAACCCTTTGGTATCACAGCATACACATCTTTCCTTTATGGTCCAAGGGGTACAGTGTTCTCCTCTTGCTGTCTGCTTGCATAAAAGCAGCATTCCAAGGAATTGATTTTCCAAATTCAAGTTTTGAAATATGTGCCCTAGTATGGGACTTATCCATATGAGCATTCCCAATGATTGGATAGAAATTAAAAACAATCATCCACAGTATTCCTGTCCCCTGGGTCTTAAGGGACAGATTTTGTTCTGCTGTAAGTGAACTTACAGACCTAATTTAAACTTATTTGATTCCTTTAAGTATGAATGGAAGTACTTGGTGAAAAACCTCACAGCAGAAAAGCCCAATACCAATTTGAAAGTACCCTGTATGCAGCACATTGCTAGCAAACGGGACACAATGATCAGAACAGAAACTACTTTTTTTTGACAAGATATAGCTTAATTCAGTGAAGTTTGCAACTGCTAAGAAAAATGTGGGCAATTTTGATGCCCTTTCAGGAAGAAAATGGGATTTTGCTGGGCTTCAAAACTTGTTAAATTTGGGATACCTCTGTAATAACAGTGGTTTTTGGCATATGTGTAGGCATGTAACTTCTGTTATTATGATATAAACAAGCTGCTATTGATGTAAGATTCCCAAATTCTGCTTAAAAACATTCAGAGAAAGAAGTGAGAATGATTAATAGAGATACTTTATGCCCCCACTGCATGCAACAAAAGCTTGCTTAAGTAAACCAGCTAAACTAAGTAGCTGAACTTTAATTAAAGCAGCATAACAGTAATGTCAAGATTTCAGCCACACCTGGCCTGAAATTTGACAATGCTATCAAGATGCTTAAATTAAATACAAAAGCAATTAAGCACTCATTACCCAGCTTTACTCAAAGTGTTACAGTTTTTATGTGTTTTGACTTGTTTCATGAGCTTCAGTTATCAGGTCATTTTCCACTGAATGCTTTTTCTATTCTTGTGCAAGTGACTGGTGGCTTTACATCCTCTTGTATTTGCTTTAGCAAGCAGACTCATTTAGAGTCTGTAAATGTAGTGTAAATTGCCTCATTTTTTTTTTTGTTAAATATTATTATGTCTTACTAGAGAGAATAGAGCTGTTAAAGTATTTCCAAGGCATCATTTCTGTTTAAATTGAATAAAAAGGGAGACTGAAAACTGAGCAGAACATGAAACCAGGAAGTTAAATGCTTCAGATGTTAAATTTTCAGCCTTTGGATGCTAGCAAAGGTTGAGTACTTGAGCTTCAGTACTACCTTTGGACTGATAGAGATCCTGTAAGTGGCCTGTGAGTTAAAATGGTGGCCACAGTTCTTGCAAACGAGTGGGCTTGCCTTTGTTTCCTTGTAGTTTCAAAGAAAAGTAAAAAACTGAGTAGTGCCACTAGACTCTAAACATCTTCTCACTATAAAGTGTTTTAAATAAAAACTTATGTGTGTCAGCATATCAAAGTAGATATATTTGTGCTAGTGCGCTTGCTATTTAACTTGCAACTTGAAGATACTAGATTAGAATATTTTGGAAACATAAAAGGCTTATTTTAAGCTTTTTTCTAACATTTCCCACTGCATAAATTAAATATCACTATTTGATTACATGGAGTGGGAGGCTATATTTCTTACTGTGGGAAATGAATGAAAACTGAGCAATAGATTAATGCCCATAGCAGTGTTTCTGAGGACACTTTGTTTCTACGCTTTGCATCTTCATGACTTAAAAATTTCTGAACGTAGCTTTTGCCTTAATTCCTGTTTAAAAAAAAAAAAAAACCAAAAAACCACCACCAACAAAAAAACCCCAAACCAAATGAACAAAAAACAACAAACCAACCAAAAAACCCCAAACAAACCAAAAAAAACCCCAAACCCAACAACTTTGGAGGGATTAATTTGATATGTGTTATCTGGAAACAGCCTTATACAGAGGCCAAGTTGTGTATTTATATGTAGCGTGGCATCCAGTGCTATTAGAAAAAAGTATAGAAAATTCATATGGTCTCAACAAGACTTAGTTTTTGTTTCTTAGGTTTTGGGGAGCATTTTACCTGTAAATGTGTTGGGTCTGAAAATCATAATTTGACCAATTCTTATTTCTGATTTATCTGAACTCTTCGAATTTACAATTGAAGCCAATTACATTTCAGAGCTTAAACCAGATAAATGAGAGGGGTATGAGGGGAAGGAAAAAGATGTCACTCACAGGCTTGACCCTTGTCAGAGATCTTGTCTAAAGACTAATCAACCTTGATTTATATGGAGTACTTAGCTGTTTTAAAGGTAGAGCAGCATGGGAAAACTTGAGGGAACTTAGAGTGTGGGAAGAATTGGGGAACATTGCAGGAATTTGGCTTTTGAATAGACTGAGAAAACAGAAAATTGTATGAGAGTGATGGATGAGGAGGACGGAAATATGCATTGGGGTGTGGTAGGGTTTTGTGCAGTGACATGTGATGGTCTCATAGGGCATCTCGCACCTGGATGCCTTTAAGTTTAGCAAGACTTCTTCCATACTTTCCTTTTCACAAGACTGTTCAGCGTGCCAGCCCTGCTTCTAGACATATGGAATCCCTCCTCTTAAAGACAAGTGGGACATCTCTTCAATTCAGAAATGAACGGAAAGACATTAGGAGCAACAAATTAATGTTGTCTGGTACAGAACTGAGTCACTGGAGGTGAGAGAACTTTGACAAAAATGTCGGTGTGGAAGTGGGCAGAGACACCCCTATTTTATTCCTTGCTACATATCCTGTTAGCAGCAGGTTTTGATGTGGCACAAAATATTTCTGTAGTATTGCTTCATTAATGTTAGTGACAGAAATTACAAACTTAGAATCAGATACATTTTCATAAGATATAGAAAAACGGTTTGACTTTAAATATCCACAAGGCTGTTGTATCAGGCTCCTATCAGTTCTGTAACTTTAAAAATACTGCCTATAGGTGAAAGCAGAAATCATGTTAGGAACACTTGTGTTTTATAATCAATGAAACATAGAATTGACACTATAGCTGTAGAAAAACCTCTACTTCTAACAACCTCTTTTGGAGAGGAGTAAAGACTGTGGAAAAGGTAAGGGGAAAAGTTTTCTGGGATTTGATGGGTTGTGAACATACGGTGGAGAGGACAGGGCTCTCATTTCAGCCTCACAATCATTAGTAATGAGTCAAGCACCCCCAGTGTGGTTTTTCTCAGTAGTGAGTTTTCATTGCCAACTCTGTGACCCACTTTTTTTTTTAATTTGCAATTTCATCAGTATTAGTGCAATCGAAGGAAAAAATAGACAAAAATTGGAGAGGAGAAAGGAGACTGTGCCTGTGTTAGCGGTGATAAGCTCAGTTAGAAAAACGTGTTTGGCTTTCTTTGAATGCATTTCATTGTCTTAAGATAACACTTAAATGGTCACTTTAACAGACTAATGTTTAAAAGAGAAAGCAAAAGGGACAGAAATCTGAATGTGGGATAGAGATTCAGTTTGTGATTAGATCCCTATGCATTCCTCTGGGTGAAAAAGAAAATATTTGGAAGAACAAATTATTCCTGTAATTATGTCTGTGCTATAGCCATGGCTAGTGCAGTCAGTAAGGACAGCAAGTGCTGTTTTGGTTTCATTTTTGAAGAGAAAAGTGTTTATATGGAATAATAAAAAAAACTTACTGTTTTTCTAATTGTAAAATAGATTCATTTTAATACATGATTGTTACTTAAGAATCTATCTTAAAACATATACTAATCGAGGTTTGCAGTAGCTTTTTCAGTTTCTTCTTTTTTAGTTAATTACAAACAAAGGTGTATAAATATGATCCAGTGTACAAGGCTTCAGGATTCTAAAAGTCAGGCGGTACGGGTGACATCTTTACACTTTATACAGCTCAGAATGCATTCAATAGAGCATTCACAAAATCTGAAAGCTCTGTTGAATGCTACTGAATGTCAATTTAAATATAACTTGGGTGAGACACAGAAAAATGTCTGCAATATTATAGTAAATATAATAATGTTATCCTTGCATTAGAAGATGAACAGAGGAGGAGCAATGTTTCTCAAGATTTTTAAATAATTAGGTGACAGTTGGGTTTTTGATTGCTGCCTCAACTCTCTCTCAAGAATACCTGGTTTAAATGGGTCTTTGTCTCTGTAGACATACCACTTTGCACTTCCCCACACTGAAATGAATTTGTTATAAAGGTCGGTTTATTTCATTTAGTTGGGATACTTCTACAGTTCATCAGATAAAACAATGCCAATGTCAAATACAGTTCATTTGATACTTATGAATAACACTTAAGTAGGAGCAATTCTACTAGTCTGTTGGTATTGGGTTTGCTTGGCCACCTCACCATTACACTAAAACCTGAACTGAAACCTGTAAATAAAATAGCTCTATCGTACTGGCTCTTCAAGTCTTAACACATTTACTTTAGTTTCAGATTAATATTAATAGCATTTATTCAGATAAACAAGTTTGTTATGGAGGAGCTGACAGTGTATGATTTATGCCAGTGGTTCTTCACTTGTACATAAATGCATGAAGCTTCACAAGATGCTCATACAGCCCAGTCTGCCTCTCTTCCTCCATCACTCCTTGTACCAACTATCATGCTTGTTACACTTGCTCACGTTTAATTTCATTGCTGAGAGGGTTAGTCACTAATAACAGCCAGCTTAAAAGATGTAGGATCACTTTGTGGCTCTTCAGTTTCACAAAATTACACCAGAAGTTTGTAATGTAACCAAGTTGTAAGCTATGATGTGACTCTGAAGGGAGGACTGACTTCAGTAGGATTCATTTGAAGCATGCATTTTTCACTGCAAGGAAAATCTGTCCTGTACATGCTGTCTTAAAGCATTGATCCATGTCACTTCTGAATTGTAAGCAAGTAGTGTAATTTTAAAAACAATACTACACTTTCTTTATTTTTTCCCCACTAATTTCCTGTATCAGGTTTAATGGTTTACTTTAACATTTCAATTATGCATATCTTCCCACTGGGGTTCAGTGATACTAAAAAGATCAAATTTGTCCTCATGACAAAAATGAACCCAGTGCTAGAAACGGACAAAGTAAACTGGTGTCAGTCTGGTCATTACATCTTTTGTGACTTCATGTTAAGCTTCTATTTACTTCTGTCATCCAGTGATTGGTCACTGTGAGAAAAGTCTGAGAAATCATTAGCTGCTAAGCTATTTTACTGTAGATTGATGTTTAGAAGATAGGCTGACTGAACTCTATTGGATTGCTGTATGCTTTTGAATTTTTTAGTATTGTTGGTAATATGTGGACTCGTTGTTGAAGTACTTTTTCAGGACAGATTGAATTATAGGTTTCCTTCCATCAATCAATTTATATTTAGTAGACAGGAATTCTATTGACATTGTTTTTGAAGAATCAGAACAGAATATCAAAAGTGTTCTTTGCAACAGGGACCAGTTATTTAGGCTTTTTGTGGCCTAAATTTAATAATAATGTTTAACAAAACTTTTTGAATAACCTGTAAAGAAGACTCATAGTTAGCAATTCTATTAATGTGTATTTAAGAAACATCTATACTCTTCATCTTAAGTGACCAGGATAAGACCTGGACTTTTATTAAATATACTGACATCAAAGCAATCTTTGCCCTGGTTTCTAAGATGAACAGCAATAGGGTGTTTTGTGTTAACTCCAGTAAACTATTCACAGGATTAAATCAGAAAACATTATTAATTCTATTGCATTGTCATTGTTGCATACACAATTATGGATACTTTCATTGGTTATTGGAAGAATAGTGAAAACACAACTGGAAAGTAATTACTTTTAACTTAACAGAGTTTATCCCACAATGATGTCCTATTCTGAATGTGAAACCTGCAGGTCTGGGTAGGCATTTCCACATGCGAAGGGAGTTGTTACTTTGAATTACATAAACTTGTTTGCTAAAGATATGAACCCTGACAAGCATATTCAAGGCTTTGAGCTCATTCCCTGCTGTTTACACTTTAGACTCACATCTGGCTCACTTTAGACTTTTGTGTTGTTGAGGTTCTGCCATTGCTTCACTTGAGTATGAAAACAGGACACAGCTGCTATATCAACCCTGAGCTCTCTGATCTTGCTGGCTGTTTAAAATTGGCCTGAGTTTGGTCTGCAAGATAAGAAGTAGAGAACAGGGTGTGTGGTGGTGTGTTGTGGGTTTTTTTTTGTTTTGTTGTTGTGCTTGAGTCTTGCCTCCTGTTTTACCTTGAGGAAGATCATACTTCCATATAGGGCTCAGTGGAGGTATCTGAGCATGAATTAATACAGTTTATATTAATAAAATTCTTATTTATAGGAAATTAATATCTGTATGAGACTGAACAGCAATGAATAGACCTAGAAAATCCAGGGATGACTTTTGCATTTAAATAAAAGGAAGCTGCAAGGTTGCTTTTATTTTTCCAAATGAAACTTAGCTTTATACAAAGCAAAGATGTACCATGCAGGATGTCATCTTTGGTTGTTAAAATGGCTTCTGGTAGCTGAACCCAGTGTTGTAGGTGACTTCAAGTTAGGTGGCAAGCGAAGAAGGGATGATGCTCTAAGAGCTGTAGATATTCAAGATTTTGAATTTTGATCGCTTACAGATAAGAGTTTCCTTAAAATCCATGATTCCCTATTAGTATTTTGTTCATTTGCATTTTGCTAGTCTGGTAGTCCTGATGGGAAGTATTAACATATGCTGCAATTTCTTGTTGAGGGACCATCCAGGTCACTTGTTATGGGGCGTGGGAATTAACTTGGATTTCGATTTCTGAAGGAAAAGCCTTGACTTTACCTAAGACTTAACAATAACACCTGTGTTGTGGTTTGCTTGGGCTTTAATCTTTTTTTTCTTTTTGCTCAGGGAGTTCACCATTGCTGTTGGTGGTAGATTTCAAATTTAAATGCTGAATTCTGTTTGAAACTGTCTTTTTCTGAATTCTTACTAGGGGTTTGGACTTCTGGGTTAATTCCTTTTTGTGACAGAAAACTAAAAGGCACAACAGTTTTCTAGTCTGTTTAAAACATTGTTCTGTGAGAAACTGAGACTTTCAACAATATATTGGCAATATAGAAAGGAATAAGAAACTTCTGAAACATGAACCTATTAGGCTGTACAGATAAATTGAAAGTTATTGCTATTTCTTGGACTTTGGAACACAAAATTCAGGTAAAAATGTCCTCAATTGAAGGAGATTTCATCTGTGCTTTTGATGTTCCTTTCATTCCTGGTGTAAATGAATACCAAATGCCTCTTGGGCATAAGCATGTAGAGCAGAAATAAAATGATCAAAAGGATCTCTAGCGCTCAGATGACTAATTCTTTTTCTCTGCATGAAAATCTGTAAGAAATTCAAATTCTTGTAGAAAGTACTTTTGAGTACACTTGTAATCTCCATAAGTTATCTTTGTATCTGTATGTTATATATTTGTCTTGTGCTTTGACACTGGGCTGGCTTTTCTGAAAAAGAAACTGTATGAGAAGTTAATTAAAAGGAGGGGTAAAGAAGTGCTTGTTATGTGCCTTATACACAACACAGACTGTTCAGGAGAAAAATAAGATGTGGTTGAGAGCAAATACCAGTCGAGAAATAATAGCCAGTAGAGCTTTCACTTCTAATCCAGTTCTATGCCTAGAATTAATTTTTAAGTGATTATATGAAAGGAGTGGAAGAATGATACTTACACAATTAATCAGAAATTCTCCTTTAACGTATTACTGGCAAATAAAGATTTGAGACATGGCACTCAGGTGCCTAGTTGCATAGCTTTGAAGATGACGAATACGAAAAGATATTTGCACCTTTGCACTATTCAGTTGTGGTATTGCCTATCAAGTGGAAATAGGAATAGTAGCATTAACTTAGCAGTGTGTTTTTATCCTTATAGTATTATAAAAGGTAGTTTGAAAACATGAATTTCAGGCATCATCTATTTGCAGAAAATCTGAAACTGTTATGGCTTACTGTAAGGTGTAACATATGTGACTACAAAGAAAGGTCCTCCCAGCCACTTGACTGATTTGGGAAAAATAGGTCCCCTACAATCTGAAATGGCTGGTGGAATGAAACTATTTATATTGGTAACTGTCCATAGGTGAAAGGAAGCACAGTTTCTCTATTTCAAAAATGGGTAGTACCCACTGTTACTATTTGACACCAAAGAGGTATGCCACATGCAGTTCTGTCCTTGTGCATGTTGATTTGAAAGCAATGATGGCAATGAAACATTTGACTACTTTTTCAGATTAATAAGAAATATATATCTATTTTAATGTATATAATATAAAATACATGTAAGTATTAATACTTATGAGTACTGTATTTCTTCTTTCAGTATTTTTTTTTCAGTTGTCTATTGTGGTATTGATGTTTTTTAAAAATTTCAATCTTTGTGTCATAGAACTGACTTCAGTAATTCCATTTAGATGATGCACTTCTTGTAGAATTCTTGGAATCAAACTTACCAAATTGCTTTTTTAATGACAGTTTTCCTCTGGGCTGTTAGCTGGAGAATTTGTGCAATATGTTTTAGAAACTACATTGCTTTCTGTGGGAAATGGTTTATTCATATAGCAATAACCCAAATCCATTTCATTGTTAGAAATTGCATAAAATTCAGTTGTGGTGCCTCTGCAAATTTTCTTCTGTACAAAGAATGAAAATGTGTCTTGCTGAAAGATCATGACTCACTGGCATTGATAATTACACAGTGTTTGTAAGTTTAAGCATTAAAAATATGCTCTACTACCTAAAAATGACAGTAGTTTTCTTTTTATCTTGTTGTCACAAAGAAAACTTCAACAGATATAGGAAGGTGATGATGAAGGAATTCTGAATTTGTAGATATTGAGAAAATTCCTAAGTTGTTTGTACTGTTATTGACCAGTGTGTGTTCATATCAGAAAACAGCTGTTCCATTGAGAATATAAACAGGGTAGAAGATCCAAAAACTTATTTCAGTTATTATTAGTGCTTACCAGCTTATGGTACTGCCATATATCATATTTTAAGATGATGTGATGTACTATACTGATTTTTGTGCCTCAGAATTTTTACAGCTCCATTTGGAAAGGTCATTGGAAAAATCTGATTAGCTTGATTCATTGCCATTTCAATAAGTACAGAGCTCATGTTATTACAATATATATTATTTAGTTTTTTTCTTCTACTCTCCCTCTATGTTCACAGAATCTAACTTAGCCTGATACCTTACAACAAACTCTTCTGTTTTCAAATGTAGCTGTTTCAATCTGAAAATGCCACTGGTGAATGAAATATTGTCTTATTATCTGAATGTATTATACTGGTAGTGATGTTCCAGTAATAATAATAATCTTGGAGTATTCCATATGACTTTCTTACCTTGACATATTCACTGGAATGCAAAATCAGTGGGTGATTGCTGCCCTTGATGTGTGTGTGAAGACTTGCAAAGAGATTCGTACTGATTGTCTTTAATCTGCCCTTTTTTGACTTTCTCACCAGTGTGTGGAGTAGCAGGTCGCAGGCAGCAGCAGGGGTTACAGGTAAAGCTGCGGTAACCACAGCTCCAACAGGAGATGAACAGGGGAACCTGCACCTCTGTAAGAGGTGGGGGGAGTACCTATAACTGCATGTAATGTCAGGGGGTCAATGTTTGGGGATTAGTTATTGAAGAGTGCTTAGGAAATTAGATGTATGTTATAATTTGTAATTGTCTAATATTGTGGTTTGTGTGTTGTATTGCAGATATTGATCCTGAACATATACTTCATACACTATTGATTAAGTGTTGCTAATAAATCAGGCTGCTTTGATAGTGAATTGATCTGTAGGTTTTAAATTCAGTAATTTTTCCTTGATTAGCACACTCAAAAACTTCAGGAGTATTCTAGCAACTGTTAAAGTGTAGTCAAACCAGCTTGTTGATATTTCCCTACCGTTCTCCCCTGTGACTACTCTTAATTTTTTTTTTTTTTACATCATACATAGCTGCAAAAAACCATAACCCTTACTTCATTAGTGACCCCCATGGAATGCAGTGTAAATTCGACATCATCATAAGCATTCACTTAAGCAGTCTTTGACCAGAAGTCAGTTAAATGTTACTGTATTTTATTTTTACTTCTGTCATGAGGAATTAGTGTCTAAAAAAACCAACCAAACAAAAAAAAACCCCCAAAACCAACAACACCCCACTCCCCGCCCCCCTTCCCCGAATTAGCAACCAATAAAAAAAACCCAAAACCAAACACGAATACCCCACCCATTACTCAAAGTATTTTCTAGGCAGCAAACTTTGGAGAAAAACAGAACCAAAAAAACACCCAATCCTACCTGTTGTTTTCTAACCCCAGTTGCCTGTTTTGGGCAGTTGCTTCTCATTCTCCCAATACCTGCTTGGCATTCTAAATATCCCTCTCAGGACTTCAGTAAAATTGCATGCAGAAGGCCTGACTAAGTGGTCACAAAGGTCTATTTTAGCTTTAAAAATCTGAGGAATTACTGACTCCTGAAGGTTGCTAAGCCCATTCAGTTTCTACTGAATGAACTGGAATTGAATGTACTAAGTCCTTTGCAAGGAAGCACTTTTTATAAAGAAGCCTTCAAAGACTTAATATGCTATAAAAGGTGAGGTTGAATCTGCTCTGATTAGCACCTGTAAATGAGCTTGAACTGACTGCAGTGATCAGATGCTGACAGCCCCCTTCTGCATGAAAATAAAGATAATTACCCAAGAAGTAATTTCCTGGATGGGTTTAAGCTTTCAGAGTTTGTTCTTTCTGTATGTATCACTGGCTTCAGTGGAAGTGCCTGTCATGCTGAAACTCTAGAAATCAGCATTTGGCATTGTCTGTTAATCTTGTGCCTACAGAAGACAGCAGGAGAAATTCCAGTTGACTGCAGTGAGTTTTGAGCTGGGATCTAAATCTGATTATAGTCTGTGGTACTTTTTTAACATGAATGGCAAGATGTGCATGATTTGTTTTTCATGCCTGTGTGAAGGGTGGGTTATGGGGAAGTGACAGCAGGCAGTTTCAGGTTCTTAATGTGCTTAGAAAGTTTCAGGTTCAGGGTGTTTCAGAGCTCTTGTGATGTTTGGAGTTTGTGAACTGAATTATACCTATTTTTCTAGCTCTTGTTCAGCCATATATTAACACCCAGTAGCTTGTAGTTAATTTTCCAGTTGATGAACTGGTGCCAGAACCTGAATTGTGTATTTTTGAGCCTGTAACTTAACACAAAGGTACTTATGAAGAACTAGGGAAAAAAAAAAAGATGCTTTATAATGGTTCTCTCCATTGTAATCCTCAGACTGATGATACAGAGTAGGTCAGCCTCCTGGAAATGCTTAACACAGTTTTTGTAGACAGCTACCTTCTTACAGGGGAAACATTATGCAGTCTTTAGATAGTGAACAGGTGAATCATGCCCACTCTGTGATCTCTTAAAGGTCTGAAATCCTTTCTTAAACACAAGCTGCAATAAAACTGCAGCGACACAATTGCATGGAAAATTGTATCCTCATAGCAATGATAGATGTGATGTTAAACACAGATTCTCCAGGGAATGGGCACCGTAGGTCCTGGATTCTGATATAAAGTGATAATGTCTTCACTGAAGACACCTATAGCAAGAACAAGCTGATCCATGGGTCATGTCTCTTGGAGGGGAAAAAAAAGAAAAATTGTGATACCCCACCTCCATTATAATGTGCCTTGCATGTCCTGGTTGGAATGATGACATCCTGAAGTGTATTGGTGTGCAGGGAACAAGAAGCAAGAAAGATGTTTGCAGAGCTGCTAGTTGACCAGGTTACCAGTTGAAATTAAGTGGCTCTGTGCACTGTTATTGCTTGATTTCAGGCAGCTGTGAGTTCTGAGGGTCTTCCATATCTAGCCCAGTCAACATTGTGGAAGTGCTAACAATTCTGTTTTGGTTACTGCTGCTCTTTCAAAACAATTTTCTTAAGTACTTGCTGTCTATTAAAATAAATGCCTATAAGTGGAGACAGACCTGGTGTCACTGTTCAAAGGCTAGGCTGGCAGTTAAAGTGGATGGCAGATGCTCTCTATTAACTCCTTCCTTCCCCAGGAGGGAAAGGAAAGGAGAAAAGGAGGAGGAGAGACTTACGGGTTGGAAAATTAAAACAACTGTAATAAAACAATAACTATGAAAGAGTATAATACTAATGCTAATAATACTAATAATAGAAATCAAAATATACAAAACCAATATTGAGCTTCCCAGTGATGATCACAGGATTGTGCACTTGCGCAGCTGATGTGGCAGGGCAGGCACCGGGATGTCCCAGGCTGGACTCTGCAGCAGATGGGAACTGGATTCAGGAGTACACAGATTAGGATGGGAGGCGGGAGAATGAGCACAGTCCTACAGGGATGCCAGCCACGAAAGAAGAAGGGCTGACCCCTGTGATCCCTTAGCTTTATACTGAGTATGAGGTGCATGGGGTGGAATACTTTGGTCGGTTTTTGGTCGCCTGTTCTCTGTTGGCTCCTTCCTGCAGATGTGGCCCTCTTACGCTTTCTCACTTGTGGACCATAAGAGAGCCTGCAGTGACCTTGGCTCCCATAGGGATAAGTATAAACATGGACCTTTCTGCACACCAATCCTGCCATTACCTTGGTAACAGCTATATAAACATCAAGTGTTATCAATTCTAAAAGCAGACACTCTGAAAAACCTGTAGTCAACTTCAGAAAGTGCATTTACTTAGAAGAAACTTAACTGAAGGAAAATCTAGTGCTAGGAGAGAGAATTGGCCCTGTTTTAGTCAAGCCAGAACACCTGGAAAGTTCAAATTTTTAAAAAGTGTTAGAATAAAACAGGTGTTAAGTTGTGGTTTGTTAAAGCCATCATTTTTCCTTTAAGTATACTTTTAAGAGTTGTCAGCCTTTTCATGTAATATTTAACATGGAGGATGCATTTCTCAAATTAAATATTGTTGCTGTTTAAATATTCAAATGAATCTTAATTGAAGAGATACTGTATAGTATGTATTCATATTTTTAAAATGTTTGAACATTAACTATACATATACATATGTATGCAGAATACATATATCAGAATACATATATATCCAGAAAAATCTAGGATGAATTTTATGTTTTTAAACAATTGTAAGGAAGAAATGAATGGATGCTTCAGTTGGTCATTGAAGATCCGCTAGGTGAAAGTCCTGTTAGTTCTGAGTAACTGCTGTCTGGGTGGGATATAACTTGACAATCAAACAAGAATTGACTATCCGGTGGACATGTGTATTAAGAATACTTTGATTCATAGCTTTGTTCTTGTAATGATTCACAAGCAATGCAGTAAACTTCAATTCAGAACTTTACAGTAATGTGTGATGGGGTTTTGTGTTTGTGTGGTTTTTTTTAAGAAAATGTAGAATTATTAAAGGCAGATTTTTTTTCAGTATTACATTTGGTATCAAATAACATTCAGTTTGTGGTTCTTGGAGAAAAGGGGTCAAAGACTTGAATCATAATCATCAGTATTCTGGGATGTGTAAACTGTTCTCTCCCTTTTTTTTTGTAGAGGGAGTGCTTTGAGGGGAAGGGGTTGAAGAAAGTGAACTGTTTCTAGCATATTTTCATATTACAAAAGCTTCTTGTAATTTGCAGTATATCAGCACAAATTAGTAAGAAATACTTACACTCTCCTTGCTTATCTTAAATTAGGTGTAGTATTGATTTTGGTGGTGGGTATAAGCTGTTTGGACCTGAGCTAATTTCAGAAAATGGCCCTAATCAACCAATGATCTTTACTGTTAGAAATGTGTTGGACCAAAAAAGCTTTAGAACTGGTAAAATAATGTATTTGATGAGAGTTGACCTTTCTGTATTTGCATGTCTGTAACAGTCTTTTCTGAAATATGTATTCTTTAAAACTTAAGAACTAGATTATTTTTTTTCTTCCAGGAATGTCTTTCAGTAATTTTTTTTTTCCCTGTTTGACAGCAGTTCTTGTAACTACATGATACTGGAATTCAAAATTGTTTGGCTGTATACATTGAAAGAATTTGAAAATTGTTTCCTGATTATATGGAGACAACTTTCAAAAGCAAGTTTTATCTGATATTTGTTTTCCCTAACAATTGCATAAAGTCACTGCTTCTTATTGAGTAAACTCTGTTACTAGAATAGCTTTGAAAAGTGTGCCAGAAAAGAACTGCAATCTTGTTGACATACATTCTATCTAGAATTTAAATGAATCCAAATTTGAGAGTCATCTATTTTTAATTGTCTTTCACTGTGGCAGAACAAACAACTGAGTTTTGAATGTGATACAGCTGCAGAAACTCTCAAACCAGAAAAAAGCCCCAGACAAAAAGCCCTGTAATTATACATTAGTCAATTTTGATGGTTATCTGAGCTACCTTCAAAATGAAGGGAAATAAGACTTTATTGACATAAAGCAAAGGTAGGGTGGTTTGTTTGTTTTTTTTTTTTTTAAAAAAAACCCAAAACTAAAAGCTAGGTGCTCTCCCAAGGGACAATGCATGAGTTGAGTGGGCACCATCTTTTTTAGAAACCTGTATCGAGGTAGGTCAAGAAACCTGTGAAGTTAAGTTTGTATTTATTGTGATACCAAATGAGTTGTACTTTAACTCATGGGGATAGTGGAGAGTATGTTTCAGTGGAGATGAGTTTGCTCAAGAGAAATAATATACTGAAAGGATATGCTGTTTTGCTGATTTTTAGGTCCGTAAATTATAACTTTGACTCTAACAGCTGCTGGCAGAAACAGGAATATTCAACTTATTAGTACAGCATATCAGCTAAAATTTTTCTGGGAATGGAGGGAAAGTTTTTTATTTTGTGCTGCCACAGGTACATGCAGGTATGTTGTAATTACTGGTCTGCTGCATTCAGAAAAATGGGAGATAAAGTATGCTTGATTAATCATCTGAGAACAAGATTATTTTTTTTCCAAGTGCAGTCGTAATGCTTCACAGCTTTTTTCACCTGTTTTGGAAACAGGTTATTTTTTTGCAACTATTTAGTTTTTCATTCTCTATATTGGATAGTGTTGCAGGCTTCAATAAAAGTTCAAGGCAGTGCAGTGATGTTGTATATGCTTCAAACAATGAATTACTTTTAAAAAAAATTTATATCATAAAGAGCTTTATCCAGGAATACTCTGTAAAAGAGTGTGTGTATCCTCATGCTTTTCTTTGTGTTCTCATTCATACTAAATTTTCACTTATATTCTGTTTTTCTTTATACCCTCTCTTCAAGAATTTTTTTTTTTCCTGATACTTTACCTCCTTTATTCAAGCCTATTCATTCTTTCCTACTTGTTCCTCCATGTTGTACCTGTTTTGTAGGTTTTTCTGTGTCTCCTGTTCTTTGGATATACAGCTGCCAAATAGTCCATGGTTTCTCAGCCTCTATCAATAGCTGCTTTGATTGCCCTAGTTTTCAAAGCTGAAACATCTTTTATGGATCCTGTGACCTTCAGAAAGTATTTATGTGGGCATAGAGAGGTTTATTTTTTCCTCCAATCAATTGATAAATAGTAGTTCAAATAATGTAATAAAGTGCTGATAGATGAAGAAACAGTACAAAGCACTGCCTATGCTTTCACTCCTATTTTCACTGGGATTTTCCTAGAGAATTGGGGAAGAAACCTAAAACTATGTAATGAGAAAACATCCTTTAGTCTTCCTCCTTGCAATATTACCAGGTGAAATGAACGTACAAAAATTACTCATAGGATATAGCCGTACCCTATAGTGGAATGTGTGAATTATAACTTTTCTATGTACGAAGCTTCTGAAACTAATGGGACACTTCTTTAGAGGCTTGTTCTACTGTTTCCAACTTTGGCATATGCATATGGTGATGGTGGACTTGTGTTCTAAATTCCAATTTAATTTCATTAAATTCTTGATGGAAATACAATGTGATTTTTTTAGATGTTTTCTATAAAACAAAAGAATAACATGAGCAGTAGGGGTCTATTTGTGATCAAGATTACTGGTATTAGGAGCTAACAGACATATTGTCATTAAATAGGATAATTAGTGGTCTCTAGAAGGTCTATTCTTCATCATAGTTTGAATAACTGACTTGATGGATTCAGGGGAGATGTTCGAATTTATTCTTGCTAGGATAAATTTTGTTAGGAGAAAGTGGCAGTGGAACCTAAGACTTTTTAAAAGTTTTAGGTTTGTATTGCACTTTGAATAATTGCTTTTTAGTGACAGGAGGCCACAATCCTACAATGGGAGAGCTGTGAAGACTGCCCTCAGGAGGGTGCTGATGTCCCCTGAAGGTAATTAAGCTACCTACCAGCACCTCCTTACCAGATCAGGCCTGATAATACGAAGAGATCAAAGGAACAGATCTGACTTTCACTGACCCATGTTAGCCATTTTAAGGAATAAGGAAAGCTGGCTTAAATAGTGCCTCTTCCTGCACTAATGGGCTGGGAAAGATGAGAAAGCAAAAGGTTTCAAGGCAGTGATCTGATACTTGCGAAACATGTCCAAATGGAATGGAGATTTCAGCCAAAAGGTTAATTTAAAGTAACTGTGAAGTTTAATTTTACAGTGTCTTATGTTGTTATGGGGAGAAATTAGTTTAGTGGTGGATTCTTGGGGATGAAATGCAAGATCAGACCTTCTGCAGTCAACCTCTGTTGCAATCGTTTTCAGCAGTATGCAGTTTTATTAGGATCTAACAAGTAACAATGTTCATACAAACACTTGAGTAAGTATGGAGTTCTGGAGGAAATGTATTTTTGAAACAAATTATTACCACTGCAAATGCCTGGAGAAGAGAGATGGGTTTGAGGTGGCAATAGTCAAGAGGTCTGTGTATACTGTATCCTGTGACTCTGTTGTCCAGGGTGCCATGCAGCTCATGTGAAGCTAAGCATTCATTTGTGTTGAAGTTTTAAACTGTGATTAGTCTTCAATATTAGAGTACCTGAGCAGATGCTGGAGAGAGGCATTGACTGAAAGGAAAGTGTCACTTAGTAAAAGTAGGTGCACTAACAAATTAGGGTCAGGGTGTGTCAGAGGAGATGCTGCTTTCACTATGCACATCTTTGGTGACTAGTTATCACTACAGATAGTTTCTCAGAGGGTATTAGTGAGAAAGCTGAAGAAGCATGTGTGACTAGCTGTCATTTTTGCAGGTGTGTCACAAGAATAGTCTCTTTTGTACCTTCCCCAATTTCTTTTATACTGTGTGCCATTTTTAAGGCCATAAATGTGCCTCATCCTTTTCCTCTTTCTCTTGGGACAGCCTATTTGAAAGGGCACAGCTTCTAGACCTTCAAGGTTCATAATTCCAAATTAGCACCAACTGTTATGCGTATTGTTCTATTTCTATCCCTAAGGGAAACTTGAGTCATGATTATGTGAAGTGAAATCTCGGAGGTTTTTAATGTAACAGACTTTGGATGTTGTAGTTAATGCAAAGAAATCTACTAGATATGGATAGTATTTCCACTTTAATTTGAATCAAAAAAAATGCAAAATATGGCTATAATCATACCGTTACTGTGACAGAACACATTTCTGTTTTGTCTCATTCAAAACCATAGTGCTTACATCAAGAATGACAACAATCTTTTTATTTGTAGGGGGACATTAATCTTTACTAAAGGTGGATGTTACTCAAAATTCTAAATCCAAATCTCCGATTTTGGGAACTTGAGAGGTTTTGGTTGTTGAACTATTTTAATTGGTAGTAAATGAAATGGAGTAAATAAGCTGTACATAAGCTCTAGGTTCCATGGCAAATAAGCATATTGCAAAAATTTAATGAGGACCAGCTACAGGATTAAAAAAATACTCTAGACAAAATAGCCAAGCTGGTTTTAATACATCACTAGAAATTCCAAAAGATGCCAAAGTCAGTCAGCCAAGCAGTAAATCAGCATGAAATACATTTTTTCCCGCACCAGAAAAGGCAGACCAGTATGGACTTAGATCAGGAGCTGATTTTATACCATTGTAGCAAAAGCGGTAAATTTCTGTTTTCTAGCCTAATTTTTGTAAATTACTAACTTTAGTTCATATGAGCCAAATATTTAGACACAACAAATAAACATTAAAAGAAGTTTGACAGGAATATTCTGTTAATAGTCTAGTTGCCAAAATGTACAGTTAAATGGAATATTTTAGACTGTGAGACTGTTCTAGACTCTAAGCTTTGAGTTGTTTCACCCAAAATATTGGTGTTTTGTTATTGTTTACAGCAGTCCCAAGAGTTTTCTAAACTATGTTTGGTGGACATGGTTGTGCTGTCTGCAGCTCATGGCTTACTGAGAACTGGCATCTTCTTGGTGGATCGCCCCTACATAGAATGCCATCTGCTCCCACAATGTGTGACTGGAAGACCCTGACCTGTCTTGCAGGATAATTTCAGCCCCCGTTACACTTCTGGTGTCCTCTGAAGTGGTCATACTCTGGCCCCAAATATTTCTAGCTTGGGTCTTGCAAATTGTCTGTGGTGTGCTAAGCCAAAAGTAGCTGAGAATTGTCAATGCTCAGTGCTTTAGGATATTTATCCTATATTACGATTTGTTCTGTTTTACTGAAAAGCATAGCTATTTATAGCATCTTGACTCTCCCAGAAGATTAGGCTGCAAACTGAATCTTCTAAGCAGTTATACAAACTTGTGAGAGAATGTACTTACTAATGCTGATCAAGTAATGAAGCAAGACAAATATTATTTTCTTAGGGTTTCTCAGGTTTTAGAAACATTGCAGAAATAGTAGTCTGACCATCCTCTGGCGGTGTTGTTCAGTTCATATAGCATAAGTGCTCTTGGGCAGAAATTTCTGAGAACAGTGGGAAGGCAGAAATTTATTTGGCTGAAGGGATGATGAGAGTGCAGCTGGGTCAGGTGGGAAGGACAAGGACTGGATCATACTGGACACTGAGGGGCTGCTAGGTGGTGGCTCGTGCAAGGACTGGAGCAGAAATTTGAGTCTTGGTGTTTCTCTGTTAAGTTCCAGTTCTCTCTATTGCCCGAGCTGTACATCTCTGCCTCACTGATGAGGAATCTTTCCATTAGATACATAAGGCGAGTGTGAACTCCCATGTATTGTCCTGACTAAAAACCACCGGATTGATATAATCACACCAGTCAGAATTAAGGTAGGATTGTGATTTACTTCAGATGATTCCATGAACCTTATGTTCATTTCTGGACAAAATTGAAATTCAACCCCCTTTTGTAAATGCATTTTGAAGAGTCTGACATTTAGTCAAGGTGACCACCAGCTGGTAACTTTTGAAGAATCAATAATGCAAATAGTGGCCTGTTAGGAGAAATACCACTCTGAGGTCATCTTTAAAGTATAGCTTATCTTACTTGCATCATTGTGCCCTTCCCACCCCACCTCACCCCCCTTGCAAAAAGGGGAAAAGTCACTGGTTTAATTGATGTGTATACTGTGTGACACTGAAGTGGCTGCTTATACAGGCAGTCAACCAGTAAGAGATGTTATTTTGCTTTGTTAGTATAGGAGAACAAATAGTCTAATTTTAAGCTTGCATACTGGTCTCTTGTTAGCAGCAAAACTGTCAGTATAATAAGTGAAAGCAAGAGTGGTGACTTTGAAATGAATAGTCTGAATTGTGTATCAGCAGGCATGCTGTTAATATGGTTATACTATTTAACAAGACAGTCTCCAGTCTAGGAAAGGAGGGTATGTTGTTTTTTTGTTTTCAGGAGTTAAAGCCTACATAGAACAATATTCCATCAAGGAAAGAGATGTAACAGGAATATACAGTCTGTAAATAATTATGGTTTTTCCTGCTGGAAAATACTTGGTCTTCAAATAAGTCATGTTTGAATTTGTACCAATTTCTCTAATAATTTATATATTAATGCCACTACAATATTACACATGAGCTTGTTCTATACCACGCTTTATACATCCATAGGAAGCCCCTTCCTGAAAGGGAGGAGGCTTTTATGGGAGTCACATGGGAGAATGCATGTGTGTTAAATTCTTTAGCAGCATCTGACTATTCTAGTTGTGGTGAAGAAATGTGGAGCTGAGAATGACAGAAAATATTGAGGATGAGTATAAGACAAAAAGTATATGAAATGCTGTCTGTTGTGTCACTAAGGCTATGTTAAGAATACTGTAAAAAATGAAATACCACATTTAATGCAATTACAGCATATGCAGCAAAATAAGGATAGATTTTATGCAGGAAGATATCCTGTAGTATTCTCCACCTTTTCCGAGAGGTTAATAAAGTGAATGTTTAACAAAACCAGGACACATCACAGGGCTTTCAGCAGGTTTTGAAAGCTGTGAAAGTTCTTGTAGAGTTTTGATGAACTTTCATTGGAGTATGGTGTAGGCATGTCTGCCAAGAGCAAAAACATTGTTCGTAATGAATCTATTTTAACAGTTCTGTTATGTTAGTATTCAAAAATCTTTAAAAGATCCAAAGCTAATGATTGATACTGTGCAACTAAGTCCTTTTGTTACAGTGTTTATAGATTGAAAGGTTAGGAAGAAGAGATTGTATCGCTGTGCCTCCTTCATATTAACTTCCTGGACTGAATGCTTGTGTTTTTATCTTCCCCAGCCCCCCAAGATTTCTGAAATGGTGTAGATGCTCATGTGAGTGTTCAGCTGCTTTGTTACAACGACCTTATTCAGTGAAGCTCTTTGACATTGCTTTTTAAAGTACCCGAGTAGCTTGTGGGACCCACAGTTAGGCACATAATGAAGGAGCCTGATCAACTCGCTCTGGAGGATGCAGGGAAAATATATATGATGGGTACCTTATATTAGGAGAATCAGTCTGTACTCCTATTGCTGTATAAAATATTGGATATCTCTATGTTAACATATTATTTTGAGTCAAGAATGTGATTTCTGAAGGAAATCTCATCCTCACTGCTGTGCTTTGGGTGGCATCATGGAGGCATGAGTCAGAGTTAGGCAGGTATCCTTAAGGTCTCACGAATTGCTTCTGGGTTGGTGTCACTGGGTGATAGCATATAATACTCAAATAGCTGAAACAATGTATATTACAGAAGTGCTCTATAGAGAAGACTTAACTCTTGTGTAGCATCATGAGGGTTATCCAAAAGAATGGTCAAAGAATTATAGGGTCATTTCTGTAGTGATCACTCAATAGCAAATTCAATGGTGATCATAAGTCATCCAGCAGTGGTAGTTTCCTACAGTGCTGGTAAGTTGGCTCTGTTTTATTTTCACTTCTCAAATTACCTGACGAATGGATCAAGCAAAAGCTGTGGATCTGTCAAGTCATGGCCTTGACACCGTGTATGAGGCTTGTGGTTCATGGTTCACCAGTATAGTGTTCCCAGCATCTCCAAAGCTGGTGCCACAGTAGTGCAGCTTGTCCCAGCAAGTCAGGTGAGCAGGTTAGCTGGCTTTGCAGTCCACTGGCCAGCAGTGTGGCCAATGCCTTCCTGCAGACTCTGCTGGCAATGGTGGGACATGCTCTCCCTTGGCTACAAGCTTATTCCTATTCATGTGAATAGAGTCAGGCATCATATGGTTCTGCACAAACACAGATCACAAATTAAAACACAGAAACAGTCAGAAAACTTAAAAGGAAAAAGAAAAATCTTTTGGATATAATGCTAAAAGGCTTCACAGTGGCCATGATTTCAACATCTTTTGTCAGAAGTCATGAAGACAAAAAAAACTTGCTTTTTTGCAAACTACTGCTGCTACTCAGGAGGAAGAAATGTGACATTCACATCTGGTGACTGATCTTGAAGGATGAAAGAAATCCTATAAATATTCTTAGGCTTATTGTAAAATTATAGTAGCTGGAATCACTGTTTGTGTTGGATGCTTATACTCTTCTATGAGTGTGTTTTCTTCTATATGGAGTCATTAAGATGCATATAAAGACAGTAAGATGTAATCTGTTGCCACAGCAGGCAGACTGTCACTTTGAAAGTGGTATTTCAGAACCTGCTTAGTCTTGGCTCATGAATGCCATGAGAGAAAGTCAGTGACCAGATTTTGCAATGGCAAGGCTAAACAGTTTGCTCAAGTGCACTGATATCTTCTGGGTAGTGTTGTCACTTTTCATAATTGCATTGGATAAGATAGAATATGACTTCCTTAGTAGATGGACACCCTGGAGGTGGTTCAGCTTGTCATGCTAGATAAGATATGTCCTTTGCCTCTACATTAAAGTTCATCTATATTTGTTCAGCTCAGATAAAATTAGACAAGGAAAGTTTAGAAAGCAAACCAGATTCTGCCTAAATGAAAAGCTATGTCATGTGCCAAAGTGGATAATAATGCTTGATAACAATGTCAAAATGCTTATTTTGAAATTAAAAAAAAACAAACACCATGAATATAAATGCAGTGATAAAGACAATAAGTTTACTTTCCTTCGCTCTTTAGTGTTCTAACACTGCTCTGGTTCTGTGATAGGCACTAAATAGTTGATGAAGATGGTAATTCCCTGTTTACTGAAAAGCAGAAGTGAGCTTTAAGCATTGCTACTTTCCCTTCTCATTTTTTTGGTATTTTCCTGCTGTAAAGTGGAAAATGCCTTTCTCTAAGCATGCTATGGATTTAATAATCTTTCTTAACATTTGTGCCCTTCCTTAATGTATGTCGATTGCTAAAGGAACACAAAGCTTTTTGTCTTTCCAAAGTTTCGTTTTCACTGTGAATTGGAGTTCATGCTCATATTGATGGCTTACATTATATGAACAGCAATCCATTGCACTAGTTTGCTGTTTTCTCCAATATTAGTGGTACTTCCTAGTTTCAGAGTCTCCATGTGTGGCTTTCCTCACTTTTTTAATTTGTATATGTACATACCACAGTGAATGGTTAATACATAAGCATAAGTATTAAAACTTACAAGTGATCATCATAGGTTTTATACCACCTGCCTAGCTGTACATGGTGGGAATTTTTAACAATTTACAACAACGTAGCCTAAATCAATAATAGAATTCTTATAGTTAGCACTAGGTGATTTTTCTAAAGAATTAGAAAGCTTCTCCCTGATTAGATTACTGTATATTATCCCTTGTAGAGTTTTTTAATTAGTCTTAAATAAAAAATACCCAGCATATATGATAATTAATGATATACACACATTAATAGTTTTTATACTCTTTGAAGAGTGGTTGCTTGAGAGTAATGCCTTTGTGACTTTTTAGGTGAACAAAAATATTTCCATAAATAACATGCTACTTGTGCCTGGAATTTAGTGCCATCCCTTTTGATAGCTGGATTTGTAGACTACTGTAAATAGTAAAGTTTCGATGATGCTCATCAAGTGTGATTTGGTATTTAATCTTCAGTGTCCTTTTTTAACATAGTTAGAGCTGAGGGGTGTTGAGAGGGACATTGTTTACTCAACTTTTTCACCTCAACGCACTGCAATTATTTTTACATTGGAACTTGCAGTCACAAACTGCTATGTTTTGTGGTGCTCTGTCATCAGAAGAATCGGCCCTCCTCCAGAAAGCCTGATGTGAATGAAAGTGATTACTATTTCCTAGAACACATTGCAGATAAGAAAAATGTAATTGCTTCAGACTGGAAAGTTAACCATAACAAATGTTGTCATCTTTTATCAATGATAACAACAGGTGAAAAGAAGAAGAATAAGAATTTTCTTGATTATGCAGTATGTACTGTAATTGTCTGTGACAGGCTGAACCTCAGGCTGGTCCTGACCCTTTTTAAATCTCTATTTACTCTTAGGAAACAAGAAAATAAAAGCCATGAGTTTCCCATATTGGTACCACATGCTTTGGAACAGTCTGGTTTTGTTTTGCTTGTCTCATGAATAAATTTTCCTCATGAAATAGCTCTATCAGGTTCAGACACAAACATTTATTTGCTAATGATCTAGTGTACTACTATATAAAAATCAATTCGTATTAGTCTGCAGATGAAATATATTTGTATGGTAAAGTAATTTTCGTCACAGAGATACTGTATAAAAAGCCCTATTTTTGTATGCTTTTCTAAGGGTAGCTGACTGATGTGGAAGAGATGATTTATGAGCTTGCTGCAATAAGCAGTGGCTTGAAGGCTTGAGATACTAAATAATGCATACAAGATGAAAAATATTTATTTGGGAGGAAGAGAAAAAATTACTTTGAATTTTAGTATAACTTAAAGTAACACACTAATCTTGCATCATAAATTACTTTCATTTACTATGATTGTGTAATCCCGACAACTAACTTTTAAAATGTATAAATTAAAGAAACGACTTGAAATTCTGTAACAATATTATTTTACTGTCTCTCATTCTTCCTTGCTAGAAAGCCTCTGTGTAAGGTTTTATTGACTTAATGGGATAACTGAAGTTGTATGCAGTTGTCTTGTTTAGCCTCTATTTGTATGGGACGAATACCCAGATGTCCTAGATACCAACTACCTCTTAAGTAGTAAATCAAAGTGTTGTCTTTTCACTTCTGAAATAAATTCCTGTATTCTTTAATTGTTTTATTTCTTAGGCAAACTTCTTTTGCTCTGTAGGCAAGTTTCTGAAATGGGAAATATTTAAGATGTTATTCCACTTGCCTCACCTTTTGCCATTAAAGTTATGCTTTCTTAAAGATCACGGAGACCATGTTTGTCATCAGTTATGATGTCCTTTTGAAGGATTTTTGCAGCTGTTTTCCAAATTCTTTGTATTTCTGATTACTATGAACAAAGCCTATGTTTTTGTGGTCTTTTCATTTTCCAATCAGTTTCTTACTATTTAATCCAAATGAAACAACATTTAACTAGGCTCTCTGATTTTGATGCCTGGTTTAATAGCCTTATACCAGAATTAGGCAAATCTCATGCTGTGGCTTGCTCATTTCAGATACGTGCAGGATTTGGCCCAAAATCTCTTCTGGTCCAATCAGTTGTTCATGTCATATCAGTAGAAGAATGTCGCTTGATCTTAGTACTAAAAGAATTGACAGTGGCATATGATTTACTTACAGAAAAAGACTTGTTTATCTTCACTCTGGTAAATATTAGTTTGTCTATATGTGGTGATTTGTACCATTAAGTTCTAAAGCAGCCAATTTGAGTATGTTTGTCTAATCTAAAATGAGTCTTTTGTGTGAATTGAAAAATCTCTCGTTGTTGTTATCTGCTCACTCCTTACACCCCACCAGTGGGATGGGGAAGAAAATCAGAATAAGGTAAAACCCATGGGTTGAGATAAGATAAAAATAGTTTAATAATTGAAATAAAATATAATAATCATCAAAACGGAGATAAGAGAGGAATAATACCCAAGAAAAACAAGTGGTGCACAATACAATTGCTTGCCGCTCACTGACCAATGCCAAGTCAGTCCCTGAGCAGTGCTCAGCCCCTCCCGGCTAACTCCCCCCAGTTTATGTACTGGACATGACACTCTGTGGTATGGAACATCCCTTTGGCTGGTTCGGGTCAACACTCCTCGCTGTGCTTCCTCCCAGCTTCTTGTGTCACCTCCTCACTGGCAGAGCATGGGAAACTTGAAGAGTCCTTGACTTAGAGTAAGCACTGCTTAGCAACAACTAAAACATCAGTGTTCAGTGGGTTATCAACATTGTTCTCATACTAAATCCACAACCCCAGCACTGTACCAGCTACTAGGAAGAATATTAATTCTATCCCAGCCGAAATCTTGCTGTTCTTTAAAATTTTACTGAATTTGTGGAAATTTTTTTTTAAGACAGCTGTAATGCTAATATGGCTGGGGGGAAGATAGTTTTTTTGAATAGCTTGGGTTGGAAGGGACCTTTAAAGATCATCTAGTCCAACCCCGCTGCCATGGGCAGGGACAAGAAATGCCCTGAACAGGTATCTGTGAACAGATGAGAACGAGCTAGTGTATACCTTTGTTATCACCATAATCCTCATGGCCTTTAGAGATACGATTCATTAAACTCATTAACCAAAAGACTTGTAATCTTTATTTCGGGTGGTATTTTATTGGGCGATATTGATTTAAGGAAATTTAATGTTATATAACCATTATTTAAAAAAAATTTTTACACTGCTTTAAGTTTTCTTCTTATGAACGTTAATATGACAACTAGTATGTATAATACTAGTAGTATGAATAATAAACATATCAATCTGTAAATATCTTAAATATATATTTAGATTTTTTTTTCCATGTCACATCAAATCTCATGGGATCTTATCAAGTACTATATTATGCACAAGACTGTAAACAATTCTTTTGTGTAAAATGAGCTAGTCCACAAGGAGAGTAAATGTGAAGGACATACTTAGCATTTTAGGTAACCTATTCAGGAATTTCCAGTGTTTATTTTGAGCCAAAAATTGCAAATTTCTAGGTGGAAATTTTGGAAATGAAGATGAGCTCAAAATTTTACAGGAAGTCTTACAAGAAGTCAGTTTCTTTCAGATTTAAGGCCCAAACCCTGTAATACTTCCCCCTTTTTTTCAGGTGAAGAATGTCCAAGATGATATACAAGCTTTCCCTTATATTAATCAGCTTTGCATAACTATAGGAGTCTGGGATGTTAGTTGCTTTGTCATCATCACCATAGTGATGTATCCAACTATAACATTATACTAATTACAGAAGACCTAGATCTGTTTCCCTAATGCATGAAAAATATATCTAATTTGCTGGTTGACTGAAGCATTTTGTAGCAGATTGTTTTGGTTCTTTTTTCCCCCTCAAATCCAGGCAGTGCTACAATTCAGAAAAATGATTAGATAATTTCATCTAGTTTTATCTTGCTGTTTGTTTTACTATGTTTTATTTTTGATAGAACAGCATCATGCATAGTATATAGTTTGAACAGTGCTATAAATGCTTGTTCAGTCAGAGGTATAGGCACTTGGAAAAAGTGCAGAGAACAGTTATAAACCAGGCAAACTTCCATTTTTGAATTTTTATAACGCTGATAAATTTGAACAGGATTTAAGTGATTTGTCGATTCTGCATTAAAATTCAAGCAAATGAAGTTCTATGTGGAACTTCTGAGGAAGACAAACTTGGTTACATCTAGAGGAACTTCTAAAACAGTGTACTTGACTGCAGGAATTCCTTAGTGGTCTGACTCTGCAGTTGCTGTTGTTTTGCTTCTTGTGCTGTCCTTCTCTGACTGAAACAGATTTATCCAGTTAAGGAATAAGGTAGTAGTCTGTGTTAGTATTGAATCCTTACTTCACTCTTTCAGACAAAGATGGTAACTGGCAAAGCGTAAGTACCAAGGATGAGCGTGTTGCAGTTCTCTAGCTACCTTTGTAGGATAGCTATTTCTGTTTCAGAGATGGGGAACCGCAAAGGAAAAACTGAGAGTTTACCGAAGTTAGAAAGTGCTAGCTCCTCAGTATTTGACACAAGAGAAGATTCCTGAATAGGAATTAATAGTAGATTAAGGGAAGCTTGGAAGCTCAGGGTAGCCAGCAGGATCGTCAGGGCTGTATGCTTTTACTGTTGGTATTCAATGAAGTAGGAAAGACTGAATATTTTAATAGTCCAGTTTGCTGACTGTCTTCCTGGTTAGTCAAAACTTGACGCTACCTACAGTTGCATCATACTTCGTAATTGTATGAGATAGGGCAATAATATACCAGATTAAATTTGAAATTTCTAATGTCACAGTAAGACAGCCTGCAACAGCAGGCTCTAATTTAGATATTAAATGGAGAAAATGATTATGAGAATGTTAGCTCACTTAGCAGCAGTAAAACAGCTAGATAAAATACTGAGAAATATGGGGAAAACACTTTGCTAAAAATAATACTGGATTTACACAGTGAAAACTGCACACTGTATTTAAGAAAGTTTGTCCAAATATTACAAGACTGCATTTTCAAATCCCTTCTTATTGATAAACTGGGAAAGACCATATACCCACAAAAACATGTTCATTGTTTTGCTGCTGATATAAATGTAAGAAGTATTTCTACATATCTGTCAGCTAAGCTCACATTCTCTACTCAGAGCCATGAAATTATCAGATGAAAGACTACTCAAAATAAATAAGCATCAGAATCCAAAGCTTGGGTAGCTATCCTTTCTGTTACAGTAACATCAAAAATGAAAAAAAAATTAAGCAAAACATCCGTAGTCAGGACATAAAAGATACTACTGTAACTGGATTGCTACTGCAAGGAAAGAAGAAAAGTGATTTGGGTTTGTGGTCAGGGAGGTGTTTTTCCTCTTCTAAATTGAAAAAGAAAATCCTGGTTTATGATTCTAGGAGGTGTTTCTGTCCTTTACACAATATCCTGATATTCCTTTGTGCAACAATGAATGTTACTGCTTGCTTGGTGGTGAAGTGGTTTCTAACTTCTCTTCCTTTGCCATTACAATGGGGTTTTTGTCTTTTCATATTTTTAAATGCAAAGGAGAAAATAAATCAAAAATGAAAAAGAATACATACAAAGACTTCAGACTTTGCACACTGAGCAAGACTGAGTGGTTCATGTATAATGAATAGAACTGTCTGAAGTTTCTGTCCTTTGCCTGCCCTTTTTCTTCCTGCCAAGGATGCTACACAACATTTTGGTCTTTTAGCTGTTACTCAAGCCAGGGCTTATAAAATGGCTGATAGTATAAATATTTCTTCAGAAATGAATTTATGTAATGAAAAATAACTCGCAACAATTCAAAAGTGCGAAGGGAATGTAATATGGAAATAACTGTCAAAAAACAAGAACAGTTTCTTCTGAAAAATGGAATCTCTACTATTCAGCTGCTCTAATAGTGTGCCTTTGAATATATTAAGGAAATTAGTACTGAACTAAATACTACCTGTACTTCTAAACCAGTTGCAGTAAGCTCACACTAGTGCTTCAAGATCCTCAAGAAAAACTCCAGAATAATGGCAGTACGTTAAGTCTTGTCTCAGTAAAAGCCAGAAGTTATCCAGCCTGAACAGACTTGTAAAATGAAGTGTAGATTGCAGATGAGGCAGATAACATTGTCTCATTTTTCCATACCTGTCATACAATACACAACTCACTTTCAGGGACCTGCTGTTTCTGCCATTCCTGATAATGCTTTCTCCTGACAATAATGAAAGAATTGATGCTGATGATACTGGGTAATAGAGACAGACTGGTATTGGTGTACAGTGCAATAGGATTGGAGTTACCAGTAATTCAATGCATGTATTCCAAAAGTTGATGCAGTAATGAGATTGGTTTTAGTGCCGGGGTTGTGATCTCACAGTTCTCGTTATAAATTTACTGCAAGGTACTCCAGTAATATTTCTAACTATTTTTTTTTTTTCACTTAGGTGCTTGCTTCTAGTGTGGAAATAACCTTCCTTGCACATCTCCCCTGACCCCTGTTCTAGTACACAGGCTAACTCATGACCACACTGTTATGTAAACCAGAGAATATATAATCCACGTAAGGGCTTGCTGAATATTGATTTGCTGTATGGCAGCAGTATTACAACAGTTGATTTGTTCTAGGTTATCAGTGAAGAAATCTTATACATCAGTGACTGTGGTTAAAAAAGTAAAGAAAGAATAAGCGTGCAGGAAAAAAGTATGCAGAATAAACTTACTTTGCAAAAGTATGACAGTGCATAAACCTGTGGTAAACTAGTTAGATGTAAAAGGACCTGTAGAGAAGCTAACCTTACATATTCATGACTTCAGAGAACACGGACTCTCCTGAGAAGTGAGTATGAGTGAGATCCTCAGAAGAACATAAGGGTTGGAAGTGCTGCAAAGATTTAATTATGCTTAATCTTACTTCTTTTCAAGGCAGGGCCCTTTCTAGATGTTTCGCAATAATAGATGATTCTAGAACTTCTTGCAGGTTTAAGCAATTGAAAACATCTGGAAAAATTACTGAAAAACCTTAAACTGATAGATGTCCGGCCCTAGATGAATCCACAGTGGAGTGTTTTGGACTAAAGTACTAAAACATTACCTTAATGTTTCCCAAACTTGTTCTCAGCCTTCATCTAAACCTTTCAGATGAACACCATGAGTAGAATTGCCAGATGGCATCATGTTACAGTTGATAGTAATTTAAAAGTGAAATGTAAAAGTTCTAGAAAAGTTGCCTACTACTGTAACATTGTTCTCATTCAGATAGGGCCAGGTTCCTCAATCTCAGCTAACTCTACTTACTCTCACAAAATACCTTTCCTTCCCTCAGGGAAGAGAGGTGTAGGTATTATTTCATTCTTTAGTCAGCATTTTTAGTTGAACTTAAGACTTCTTAAACAGGAAAGACTATATTCTACCCTCATCTACGTGTGATGTTTATTCACAAAAGCAATACTGTAATGTATATTCATAGTGACTCCTCTTAACATCCCTGTATTTAACTTGCGTGTTTTGATTACTCCCTCTGAAAATGGTGATAGAAAGCAAATTCTCAGTGTTTGCAGGATTCAGTAATATATAATTCTTGTGGCCTTATTCATGAAAATAACTAGTCATGTATTTCTTTTTAGATTCCTGTAGTGACCTTATTGTTGGTTTCTAAACAACAGTGAGCATAGGACCAAACTTTCCCACGTTAGATACGTAAGTAGTACAGTAGGAACCTGGTAGATATTTAAAAGGTAATTTCTTAACAGTTCCTAGTTCAATTAGGATTTAAATCTATTTTGAAAATTTGAATACTTTAATCTCCTTAATTTTTTAGGAAATTTGGCCTTGTTACCCTCCCTTTTGGGGTAATTTTGTGCACAGCAGACCATATATGAAAAAGAAGAATCTGTGAGCAGGAGTTGCACAACTTTGAGTGTAATACACGTATTTGTTAGCTAACACATGTAAAATATATAGGATTTAATGATCTACCAAGCTAAGTATTAGTATGCTCACTGCCTGGGCTAAGATACCCAAAGAGCATTTGCTGGCAGGCATCAGTCAGGAGAGGAAGAGTTGGCCTCTGCTGCTTCCCAAAATGGATTTGTGATGTAGCTGACCTGCCGTCTTCTACCCATTGCCTGTTAATTTCTTAGGGTCTTATACCTTACTGTGTTGTTGGTGGTTTTTTTGTGTGTGGTGGTGTGTTTTTTGGTTTTGTTGTGTTTTTTGTTTGTTGTCCCCCCGCCCCTGTTGAATACTAGAGCAGCTAACAATCCCCATTTCAACAGTTCTAGCTGTGAAGCCAGTTTTAGCTTTGTCTTCTGTGGCTCTGCTCCACAGATTTCCTCACAGCTTTCTTACAGCACAATGGTTTCAGTAGATGTCTCAGCCAAGATATCAGACTGAGGCCTTGGATCCTTGGAAGATGAACAGTACTGGGGGATGTGAGGCTTCCTGATACATGACTTTTTCCTGTCAGTAGTCGGAACTGTTATCTGAAGCATAGTAATTCAAGATGTTGAAAAAATCTAAAAGTATTCACGTTTCTCAAATTCATTAGAGATGAGATTAATGGTATGGAAATGGAGAGTAAAACTGTCCTTTTCACTTTCACAGATATGATCACATGCAAAACTTGCTGTTCAGAAACAGCAGAGAAGCTGGTGTCCAGAGTGGTGCTTATCATATTTTACCTGACGTTTTTTAATTTAACTGAACTTTTTGCAAATAACCTTGGCTTCTAAGCCAGTTTATTTTCCTTTATACTTGAATAAGATTCAGTAGCTGTTTTAAAGGTGTCTTTCAAATTGAAGAGATTCTTGGGCTGATGTTAATTGTTGTCTATATGTTTTAAAAGTTCAAAAGAGCTCTAAGTTGCATATGTTGAAAACGGTAATCGGCATGTAGTTAGACATCAAATGGATGTATTCTGTTCTTTTGCATGTGCTTGCTGGTTAGTTCTAGTAATAAATAAAATCCTGGGATTCTGTGGTTGAAAGGTAATGGTTCAGAGTATGACTGGCTGATGCCTTAAGATCAATTCAATTGAGTAAGAGTCTTCAGACCAGAAGACCCTCTGAATATCCAATTGGAGTAGCTAACCTCAGATTTGAGGATAGTGTAGAGTTTATTTGTTGGAGACTTGAAGAAAAATCTACTGAGATTCCAATGTTGCCTAGAATCTTTATTTTTTTTTTTTTTTTTTCCTGGTTAGGTGACTCCTGACTCCTAGATAGTGCAGGCAGTTTTGCCTTTTCTGTCTTGTGCTGCATCTGACCTTTTGTCTTTTTTAAAGCTTACAAGAGCCTAATAACTTTGTAACTGCTTCTTTCTATTAATTTTATACTTATACATTAAAGTTATGTAGTCTTTTTACATGCATATTATAAATTTTTTAGAGACTTTTTTCATCCTGAATTGCCTGGACTGAATAAATAGTGGTTGTCCCAAATATTTGCAGTACTTTTTATGCATAACTGGCAGATATGTGGAGGGAGCTGTAATCTAGTCATGTGATCTTCAGGGAGATAAGCACTGGCTGTTCCTAGGTAACTTAGCAAAATTGTTCCTTTGGGGCAACTCTTATTTTCGATCAGCACTTTTTCATCATCATAGTTACAAAAAAGGCTTGTATTTAGAAAAAGTCCAGTTAACTAATGGAAGGAAAAATGACCATACTAGTGTATGTTGGTTTACTTCAGCTTGTTTAAAAACAGTCTTTTCTGGAGATGTTGTTACTGGGTCTTGGAAAAGAGCTATGAGGAGATTGGAGAGTTACAGACAGGGGAAAGGAGGAAGCAGAGTAGGAGCAGTTAAAGCAAGAATGTACCATAGGACAAAACAACAGGGTGAAAGTAACAGAGGAAAAAAAATAAAATTCTTAAGTGTTGACTGGAAAGTTGGTCAGTATTACACTGCAATTAGAAATGCTGGTGTGTGTGTTATGTTGCAATTAATGTTTTCAGTTGAGAAGATGGAACTAACAGGTTTCTCTTCTTGCTTTGATTTCAAGTTAATTGGTATGGGGTTAAGGTCCAAAGACCCAATATTGAGCCAGGATGCCAATAATTTTCAAATTTGTACATCATTGCTAGAAGTTTTTTGGTCTGTGTACTGTCATCATTTATGAGCTTATTAGCATTTGCTCTTGCCTTTTCTGCCTTTTGATAGTAATGTTCTTTGGAGTCCAGTCACTCAAAGTATGAAGTGAAGTGATACTGTCTACTTCAGATTACACGTCTTCAGTCTTTCTTGTATGTCAAAGTACAATTAATCTCTTGCCAAGAAGTTTTTGATAATGGTCTGTAACAAGTTTAGTGCGGGGAGAGGAATGCAGGTAGGGCAGAAGAATATTTTTGGATGGACCTGAGAGCTTGCAGAAAATCCCCCCAAACCATTTTATCTTAGGTACAGAACAGGCTGCTGGATGTCTAAGCCAGCAACCTCTATAAGGTAGAATTTATAAAGACTGTGATGTCTGCCAACTTCTATTTCTATTTCAGGATAATTAATAGACTAAGCTATAGAGAACATAAACTGTCAATGGAAAGTATAAGGGGACCCATGTTTCCTCAGATAAATGAGGAAGGTCATAGCTCTGGAGAATGTTTCATGTGAGAATAAACATTTTTAAATGAGCCTGAAACTTTGAGAAATCAGTATGGAGACTGAAGAAGGGGCAGCATGGCAATAGCTTTTCTCTGTGTTGGTAATTAATCTTGCTGCATGCATTCTGTGCCAGCCAGACTTTTCCCAGCATGTTCTGAAAGAAATAGAGGTCTACACTGCAGTTCCTGAAGTGACAAACAGTCCCTAAAATGTCAGATATGGATGTGTGGTCTTTATCGTGTAAGAAAATAATTTGATTTTTCTTTTTCTTCAAAACGTTGAAGAAAAGATTTTGAATCTTGTTGCTGTGGTCAATGATAAAGCTGTTTTCACTTTGTTTTTTGCAGAGGTATATATAGAGTATCTGAAAAGCATTCTAATGTTATGTGATTAATAACTGTGGGTAAAGTTAATGAGTAGCATCTGTTCTTCTAGAAGAACAACTTAATAGAGCTGTCCACTCTTGAAGATGAAGGATGTTTCTGTATGAATGGCAATAGTAGTTGTTGCAGGCTAAAACAGCTATTAGTTTCATAAAAGGGGATTCTGTTTCAGTGAAACTTATCAAGGTTGACTGATTAAGAATAGATTCTGTCATTCCTTTATCCTAATTTATCAACACATCAGTCTGACACTTTGGATTCTGTCTACATGCATACAAAATGAATGAGCAGAACTTGCTAGAAGTGGATCAACTTGGATATTTGACAAGTATGATCACTTCAAATTTTGCATGTGGTTGCACTGACAGTTAATTGAGTGAAATAGTTGTCAGTTCTGTTATAGCAACATCAGGAGTAGAGTTTATTTAAAAGCTGCTTGAGTGGCAATTTCAGGTTATACTTTGCTTTACACTAGTTCAGGCAGTCTGCTGACTCAGAAGCACAGTGATATTGATAGCAATGCTGAGCCCACTGCCTGACGGGGACGAGGGTGAGGAAAGCAGACACATCCTGCCACTGAGTGGTGATGGAGATGTGCTGCAGCTATTGCTGCAGCTTCATTACTAGAATTAGTGCCTATACTGAAACAGGGGTAGGTGATGGGTATTCCAGGTGGAAGGGATGGTTATGGTTGTCCCTGCCTACCACTTTTCCCTTTGTGATAGCTTGTTTTGGCGGATAGTGCCTAGCTATTCTGGCTCCTTCTGTCTTGCATTTCTTATTCTGTCCTATCCATTTCCAGATGCACCGATTTGATTTTTTTCACATGGCTTTTGAACGTGCAGAAGGAGGAGCAGCCTTGGCTCACAGTATTTTCCTTTCACATCACGCTGTAGGCATGTTCTTTTTTACATAAGGTGTTGGCACTTGCTTACACTGATTTTTGAAGCCAATTGCTTCTCTTGATTCTTTTCTTGTCTATTTCAGAAGAAAACCTGTGTAGCTTTTCACAAAATACCTGGAAGTAGCCAATGAGTAACATCTTCTGAGGTTATGTAGATATGAACTGAATGTATTTGCGGTGTGACTGTTGCAGACAGAGCACCTAACTACAGAAGTAGGCCATTTCTGTAAAGTATTGTGCTGATGAGAAAGTCTTTTTAGTAAAATAGAGATGGCTCTAGCTGCGTCCCTGTCATTCTAGCATCAACTATTGCAAGTATTTAGTGTAACTATTTTTTCCTATGCCAGTGGTGTAAGATTCATCTTTGGTGTCAGTGTGACAACAATGCTCTTTTCTTTATATGCTCTTCCCACCACAACTTTATAATCTGTGAGTTAGACATAGAAGAATAAAAATATCTGGATGGAAATAAACTTGTGGCATCATTTACTTCATCCTGTCATGGAACCAGAACAATAACCCGAACTGGTATTAGTCCACCTATTTTTGATAACCGCCAATAAAGGGTATTCATAGGCTACATAAATATCATGCTCCACTACCCACCTAAAATTATAATTTAAAAGATTTTTCTTTTTGCGAATGTCCATTTCTTTTGCTGCAAGTCCAGCTGTTTAGTTTTTGCTTTACTTTCAGTGTAAATAGACTAAGTGAATGACTGGTGAGTTCTTTATGCATTAGTCATGTTATCACTTAGTCTTTTAAAGAGGTTTCTAACCTGTCTCTTCTGATCCTTTATTAGAAAACAGAATCTGAAATTTCTTTGCAACTTTCTTTAAAGATGTCCAGTACTCCAGAGGAAATCACCCCGGTGATGAGTACACTGGAATTAATGCCTTTCATAGGATATTACTGCTAATGTGTCCTGTATAATAGCACATCCTCCTCTTTTTTTTTTTTTTTGTGAAAACATCAATTTGTTCTTTCTTTGTATCGGTAACTTATAATACTTCCCCAGACCGTTCTTTTGCAGTACTGTTACCAAACCTATTTATTCATGAGACCACTGACTTATGCGTAGTATGTTTTCCTTAGTCAAATTGCTTCCTATTGTTTTCATGCTATTTCTCTAACTTACCATGAAAATCTTGTCCCAGAAATCATAATTTCCACTGCAACCCATGTTTTGCAAGCTACAATTCATTTGTAGCTTTGTTTCATTACATAGATCATTTTTGTAAACACTGAATAATGCCAGGCTGAAAATCAGAAAAGCCTTAGAAACTCCTCTTGATGGGTTTTCATAGCTCAGGAGTGAAATTTGAGTGATGCAAAGGTATCCCTTGTGCTCTGAGAGCTGTTGCGTGGTATTGTAACCATGGAAGCTTCATGTTAATCATAGATTAGTTTTTACTATGTATGAGCTCATTCTATCAAAATCTTCTGTGTTTCAGGCAACTTGTTTAAATCCTGCATTTTAGTTCAATGATCCATTCTAACTTCTAGCTTGAATTTTATAACTTCTTTCTGAAATAACTCTATATTCACAAATATGCCAAAATATGCACGTTTACCTTAATCACATCTGTTAATGACTTATAAAAACTATGTCGTATCATGGCTAGGTACATCTCAGTGGAGCTGTGTTTGTTCAGTGGTGGTTCATAGAGCTAGTCAGAGCTTTTAATAGAGTATGCTTACTTAACTTCATTACTGATACAAATGCAGTGCTTATTTTACAGAAAATCTAAATGAATGGTTCAGTTCAAGCTGAAATTAAAAAGAAGAAAAAGGGAGGAGGGAAGGATACAAGAAATAATAATGCTGAAACAACACATGTAACAAACAGCTGATGAAAGGAAGACTTATTTTCCATTATCTTAAAGACAAAAGAGCTAGGAGGCAAGCTTGAATAGCGCTCTGCTTGACTGGAAGATGCAGAGAGTTGAGGGAATGCTGTCTGCCTTAGTGAAACAAAAAAGAAATTTACTAAAATCCAGTTCAATTTAATAGAAATTGCTGGCGATAAAACATTGTCATGTGCAATGTTAATTTGCAAGAACTAGAGTAAATATCCTGGAAAGCATGAGCAAAGTGATGTACATAAATAGGAAAACTATGGAGGTTTTAAAAGATACTATTTATAAATTTGTTATAGCTTACTTTTTAGCTGCAGTAGATCACAGAAACCTAAATAAAACTTTGCATATACATTATATACCTGAAAATGGACATCTTCAGAGTGGACTTGAAACTAAACTTGTGAATAGAAAAAAAAAAAGTAAGATTTTATTGTGCATTTCTTGTAAGGATGCTAATGCAATCCAGGAATTGAACAGAGTTGCAAAATCAGCTTTTTGGATTTAATATTTCACCTTGGATACCAAAGCATTGTAGGACTTCTATATTTTGTTACAGTTATTCAGAGATGCTTTGGACCAGAACTCTGCAACTATTTTCATTTGAACTACATAGGAAGTAGTTTTCTGCAAAATTTTTGCTTGAATAATGCAAGGCATTATTTCACACATCCGAACGTAATCGGGATTTTTAGATTAGACCAAAAAGCAAGAAATAGTTGTGTTAATCAGTAAAATGCTTTTATCTTAAATTCCATACTTCGTGTTTGATTCAGTCTATCATATCTTATGTTTAAATATTTATCACATTTTATTATGAATGTTTATAAAACAGTGTCTTTGCTGAGCACAACAGATACTTCTTATTAAAAGCTTATAAGCAAGAAAGAATAAGTTGATAACATAGCCACCTGAGCTGCAATTGGTGAAGCGAACAAGAAAGAGTTTCTCGCAGCTTAAGTTAAAAACTTTCAAGAAAACTGAGGGAAAATACTACCAGCCCCCAGACTCTGAAAAAGATGCAGGGTTTCGAGCCTTTGAAGTCTGAGGTGGATAATGGCTCCTCGTGTTTTGGAGTTTGTTTAGTTCAGATTTTTGTTTTGTTTAAAGAAATCGGTCATGCAGGAAAACTTTGTGCTTGCAGTTTGTCTGTACTCAAGATATTTGCTTATTAAAGATATATGAAATGCTGCTGCTTACCACTTTTTTTTACTTTAACAATTAATTCCTGTTTATGTTGGAATTCATCTACAAAGCAGGCAGCTAGCTTAACTAGTTAATACCTTTCTTTACATGAGTGAGGAAGTCTTAGTACCAAAATGTTGCCATAAACATAGACTACAACTCTTAAGTTGATAAGATGCTCCTTTGTTTAACGAGAGAAGATTTTTTTTTCTTTAAATAAAGCCTTACTTCAAATAATTCTATCAAAAACCCATTAAACCCGAAGAGGCAAAGCAGTGTATCAGCAACTGCTGTTCTCGGGAAGTTCGCTGTGTTAGGAACTGTTATTGGAAACTGAAGATCTAGCAAAACTACTATGTTCACTTGACATCACACGTGTGTCCTCCCCCTAGTACAAGTCAAGGAGCTTGTCATGCCTATTGCACTGCAGAAAGTAAATAAGATTGCAGTAATATTATATCTAATAACATTATTTGCAGTTAGAACTTAAGAGTTTGTCATGGTAACTATAATGAAATTTAACTGTTTTTTTTAAAAAAGTGCAATATTAAGTGCATTATGGTAACTTCTGAAGGCATGGTAAACTTATTTTTAGCCTTTTGGCTGACCACTGCAAGAGAGATAATATGAGGTTGCGGAGACCAGTCTGGAGGAAATAATGAGGTGGTGTTGGGCTGGCAGGCAGTGACCGCACCACAGCAGCAACCTCAGCCAGAGAGGTGGAGTTGGGAGGGGAGACTGGACAAGAAAATGTTTCACTAAGGAAAGCCAAAAAAGACATTTTGGTGAGGACAGTGAAAATCCCCCAAACATGAAGGGTAGATGGGAGACCCCATGTAAAGATTTGGTTGACAGTAAATGCAGGGGATGTAGTTGCCGTGGTGTAATTAGAGTTGTTTATGGGAAACTATCAAGATTGTATGTTGCTTTGATAATTGGGATATAGAATGTATAAATAAATCACTTATGAACTGACTTAAAGAAAAAAAAGAAGAAAAAACAAACCTAAACCATCTTCAGATAAACTTGTAGCCCATTAAAAAATGATGTCATTTGTGTCAAAGATCTGAAGTGTGACAGGTCTTGGGACAAACATCGGGAAGAGAGGAGATTGTCTGTGGAAAAAAGACTTGGACAATAGCTCCTGTGACACCAGAAGTCAATTGCGTTAACTGTAATTTCGTTGCCAGTACAGAATAGTGTGCCTTCACGTGAAAGTGAGATGCTTCTGTTAGAAACCCTTCTAAACAGGGGATTGATCTGGCCTGTATGTGCTCACTCTGGTTTGTTCCAGAATTCAGAGCTTATTTACACTTACAGAGGAAGTTGTCAGTAAAAGGCAGAAGGGTTTAGGTCTTTGCTTTTGTTTTACAATATAGTGAAATATATCCTGGTAAAATTTTTTGTTTACTATGAAAAACCTTGTGATTTATTTGGCAATGTAAGGAGAATGTTTTCATACTGTTTTTGAGAAGTTATGTTTTCAGTTTGCGTAAATGTGTTTCCACTGCAAACATGACCAGAGACTTTGGCTTCTGATTCAATATTTTGTTTATAACTGTGTCAATGACACCTCTCTGATTTTACAAAAATAAACAGAACTACTTTTACCTATTAAGAACTTTTCCTGTTTATACACTTAAGATTAAAATATTCTTGTATCTAATTTATTTTTTGGTCATGTGTTCTTGGTTATATATATATTGCAGATTCTAAATAAGAATGCCTGGATTTGATTCTCTTGCAACTAAATTTAGTACTAAGATTCAGCTTCCGTGATTTTCCTTGGTCTGTCCTTCATTTTTTCAATTTTCTGTTTCTACCTGTTAAAAGGTGCTTTAAATTGAAAACTGATAGTCTAGAACTCAGCTCTGTTTAGTACTTGTGCATTAACAGTTGAACAGAAGTCATCATTTGGTATTGTGAGAGAGGAAGACACAGATCACTGTATATCCAGCGGTTTCTGGATAGCAAACATCCCTTGTGGATCTCTGCTGCCAATGATTTCTACCATTTCTGTAGTGAGTTTTTATATTATGTGTAAAGCAATAGACTTTAGAAAAAATAAAAAGATTGTCTGGGTAGCTGATACTACAGCAGTCTTCACCTGTGAAAATGAGCACATTGATTTGTAGGATTCAGGGCTGGATCTTTTTGAAAGATATGATGGGAGGAATGGGCTTTCTTCCCTCTGGCTCTGAGTAGTGTTGCTCGCTTCAGTTCTGTCCTTTGCCTTGCTGGTACCCTGACCCATCTGCCTGTGCATTTCTTCGTAGCACAATTAGCATTTACTTCATGTACCACAACTTTGAATTTTGCCTTTTCTGGCAAACAAACATAGGAAAACTGCACGTACTTTGGGACTCTCCACCCTTGACTGGAATGTAAATCTTCCTTGGAGGAAAGAGTATTGACTGATACAGAGGAAATTATGCAGAGCTGGTTGCAGTACTGGTACCTTTTGTTCTGTGTCTGAATAACTCTTGCAGCAAAACTCAAATGCGTATGTTGAATAATTATGTAAATAAATTAAAAGGAGTTTAGAATACTAAAGAATAAATGCCCAATTGTTTTTGCTGTGCAAAAGAGTTGTTCCTCTTGGTGTTAATATATTCAGGTTGATAATAGGTGTAGATAAAGATTGTTTGCAAATTTATTCTAATCACAGTTATTAAAATGAAGTGTTGCTCCGGTCTTTAGTGTTTCTTAGGAATCAGTACCTTTTCACAGAGTGAAATCAATTCTAAGTAATAATCTTGGCTCTAACCTTAGTGACTGTTCTCTTTGTGAGGATGTTCCGAGTGCAGTTTCCAGTAATCCCTTTAGTAGCAATGGATCTGATAGCAACAGAATAAATAATAACCTAAATACTTAACCATATGGTTAAACATCATTTAGTTTGTAGTTTTTCTGTGTAAAATGACAAGGAGATAAATTCTGGCTTCCAGGCAATTTTCTAGAGGTAGCTAAACTGGACAAAGTGAGCATCCTTTCTACAAAGCAGGAACTTCAGTGGCTTACAGTGACTGAAGTAGTACCTGTGCCTTTTCAGGACTTGTTTCTAGTACTGGGGATACAAACACAGCAAAAGTACAGAAGCCCTTTTGTTATTTTAACTTTCATGTGAGAAACTGAATAATAGGAGTTGTCCATAGAATAAAGCAATATTTTTTTTTATATTTTTTTTTGTTCGCATGTAATGCTGGGCTCATATAGTCATGTAGGTTCTGGTTAACTTGGGGTCTACAAATAGTTCTGTGCATATACCCTGTTAGTTTTTCAGCCTTTGCTCAAGATTGTAGTTGATATTCAAACCCTGATTTCTAAGAAGGTTTAGGAATGTATCTGGTCACAAACTTGAGATTGGTGACTCTGTAATACAGACTACCTACATTGTTAAGGAGATTACTTTTGTATGCTTAAGATTTGCCTTGAATCTTGACATTTAACTTGAGTACAGGGATTAAAAAAGACAGAATGGCTACATATGACCTATGGGTACCTACGTGTACTAAAAAGTGCCAACAAATGATTTGGTAAACAATACAAAATCTTATAATACTTAAAAATGTTACCTGCAGGAAAGAAATTTTCCTTGACTTTTGGGAACCCACTTGAATTTAATAGTGGAAATAAAAGTTATATTTAAAAAAAATCTTAAAAATACTGAACACCTGGATTTGGATTTTTTCTTGTGCGATATCACTTGGTTTTTTAAACACACATCACTAAATTCTGGCTTTAAAATTGTATTTTTCAAAATTAATCATTAGTGCTTGCTTAAAAAGATAGCTATTTACTTGATCTGTGCTTAAACTTCACTCTCATTATTAATTTTACAAGCAATAAAAAACTTTTTGGGAAATTATAGAAGTGTTAACCATACAGGAAACTTGAATGTAAACTTCACTTAAAAATGCAGTAAGCTTGAATACCTGTGCTTCAGTAGCTTTCTAAGCTGCAGAGAAACCTTAGCTTCTATAAATCAGCCTTGCAACCTTTGGAATTGGGTCCGTTTACATTTGCAGACATGCCTGAGTGACCTGGAACCTCTTAACAGCAAACAAGTGAACGATCTAGACAGTAGTTTGGTGTATGTAGCGATTAGGTCAAATTAATGACAGGAATAATTCTAAATGTTTCAATGCAATTTACCTCCTTAATTTTACTTAACTTCTAGAAAACTGGTCACGATTCAAATACATGTAACTTGGTAGTACAAGATAGACATGAAGTAAAAACAAAAATCCTGCAGGATTTTTCATGAAGGTTGTACTATATAGCTTTACTGGATTACATATTTTGTAAAATGGACTAATCAGCAGAAAATTTACATAATGTGTGTCTTTATGCATACATATGTACATGTGTAACCTTTATAAACACACAGAGAGCAGGGACAAAGACTGGGGTTCCTTCTTTCTGTTCTGATCTGTTTACTCACTGTCCCCTCCTTCATGAAAAAACCATAATGGGGTATGTTGGAAAAAAAAAAATCATCAACACAGGACGAGGATTAATTTAGCGACCAACTGTGCATGTGATAGGATTTGGTGTTACAGTGTATCAAATGAAAGGAGTAGTTTGTCCACAACGGGACAATATCTTCTGCAGACACGTTTGTGTTGTATGTTGAATAGACATAGACTGTTAGAAAGTTTAATACACCCTTGGATATCTCAGCTACAGTTGCCACCTACATGCTCTTTTGTAACCAGTGGTGGAAACTGTGCTGGCCTCCTGAGTCCATACTCTGTCTTCTTATTTGCACTAATACGATTTTCTAGCACATAAAATGGAATAAAAGGTTTTTCTGAATGTATATACTTAACATAAAATTAAAGCAAAAGTGTGTTTTGACTGCTAGATAGCTGGAGTGTTCATGAAACCAACACAATGGCTTTCTTTGTGGCTTTCAGCTGTGGCAGTTGCAGTTAATTACTAACACTTTCCCCGGAGGTGCATTGGCAAAACACTCATCATGCTGATGCATCAGTGTTGGAGTGTATTGAAATTGGTATATCATCTTATGTGCTAGTAGGGGAAAAAAAATCAGGGGAAAAAAGGAAATCAATGCTAATCAAATATGCTAAGTATGGAAACACAAAATCTTGAAGGGAAGTTAATGTGTAGCTTTCAGATTTCTGTGGGAATATCATTATAGAAAAGGTTAAAAAGTAATTTCCAAATTGATTATGATTTTAGTGAGGAGTATAAAAGCTGTTTCAAGAGCAGTGCTGGGCACTGAGAGTGCAGAAATATTAACAGGTTTGCAGTAAATAGGAAGTGTTATCTTAATTGTTGAGATGTGAAACAACCTCTTTGAAATATAAGCAGTTAAAGATCGATACACGAAATGAGGGACCTGCTAATATTTTAAAGACAACAGATTATTTGTTCGTTATGTGGCTTCAGCTATCACACTCTAGTCAGGGCTCAACCCTGCCAGAGATGTGTTACAGTTGGTTGTGCTGGGAAGGAAGCTTGTGTGGAGCTCTTGTGGTTCTTCTCTTTGGTTCCTGACACCTGCGCAGTTGGATTACTGTCCAGATTCACCACCTTGAAGTCTGTTTCATAAGGAAGTGAATGATGGCTGTGTCACAAACATCTTGCAATGAAACTGCTATTAATGGAGGTTCCTATTGATATCTGCTAGCGTCACCTCTTTTCTTTCTCTCACTGTGCAGCTGCACACTCCATAGTGTCTTTCCAAGGACAAACAGTCTCCAGCAGCTTTTTAAAAATATTTTTTGATCATGACGAGGACATTCCACCCAAAAAAGAAAAGGGATGCCAATTTCTTTTTGCCAGTATGGATAGGACTCAAATTATTTCATGAAATTGGCCTGGGAAAAAGCCAATCCCAAGGGTAAGAATGTATATATGGAAACAAAATCATAGTAGATTGACGGATTATTTTTGTGTCTGTGTTTTCTGAATAGATAGAAAGCACCTGTGGTTTCCCAAAATATATTTATTGCGACTGTCTCTGAAATGCTCTTGGAAATCATACTGGAATAGAGTACAGATGCAGCAAAGAACTCTTGTGTTAGTTAATTTCATATTATTTAAACAACTTTTGTGTGGTCTTTTTCCTCTGTTCTTCCAGAAGAACAGTTTGAGGGAGCTAGTCTGCATGGATGTTAATTAATAAAGATATATTTGAGAATAAAATAAATAAGTACATCTCGGCTTGAATGAGCTGTTAAAAGGTTTTGGCAGAGAAGTTTCAAAATTTGAACTTGTAACTGTATTCATTTGCTACTAAATATTTTGCTGTTGAAATGTTGTGTTGTGAAATATAGTATGTTAATTAAAGTGAACTAAGATGGCAGCTTCTTTACTTATAATGTTCTGGAATTTATAAAAGGACTAAACTTATTTGGAAACTGAATACCAGCATTTTCTTTAGTCTCATATAGTGACACAGCATTTTATTACTTAAAGTTTAATATTTAATTATTAAGGTTATTTAAAGTTCAGAAGTGTATTCCAAGTGCATCTGATCTCAAAGCAAGAGTAAAATAGCAATATTAACAATACGTGATTGTCTCCATAGAACAGTACTTCAAGGGAAAGTCGCCAAAACAGCCACAAAATTTTAATGTGTTCTTGTTTTGCATTAAATTAATCCCCTGCAGTGTAATATAAACCAGAAAGGATGGAAGCATTGCTATTCTTAGTAATGCAAAGCATGTGTCTCGTATGTGTCTCCTTATTTAACTGATCTTGGTAACAGTTATTTTAAAAAATAGTGAATTTTGAGTCATAGTGGGTTAAGGACAAGTAAAGTGGAGAAAAAGTTAAGTACAGTCAAATAGCTGCCATGCGAAACAATAAGATTAATGCTTGAATAACTTTATTATTGAATAAATAGGAAGAGTCTAATCCAAATTAATGAGAAAAGCAAAAAAGACTTTTTACAAAAGAGACTGTTAGAACTGAGCCGGAGTCCACATCTGTTACTCAAAGGGGTCACTGCAGTCTACAGTGGAGTTCTCCCAGTCATATGTTAAGGTAGCCATCAGTTTACTTGTATATTGTCAGAGATTTTATATTTAGTGTGTGGTTTTATATTAGGGACATAATACTCCATTTACCATGTCGTTATACCACAGCTGTATTTTGCTATATATAATTACTATTAATTAATGTATTATAGAATTTAATTTCTTGGCTATGAAAAATCAACAAAATGTAGTTAGTGTAGCTGGAGACAGATTCTTATCATAGTAGCAGTTGAATAATGGTAACTGACTAGAAGCATAGAAGGGTATTTAAAATAGAGAAACTTTATAATCAGCTTGATAAATGTGCAAGCAGGCTGAGTGGGTTTTGTGTATTGTACATTAATTTAATCTGGCTATAGAGAATTGATCATTTTGCACTAAAAAAAAAAAGTGTGCTTGCATTTCACTGTACTGCACTTGCAGCACCTGTAGTTTCTAACAGTGGATGTACTCGTGTCCTGTCTTCTGAGGCCAGAAACTTCTCCATTGTGGTGTGACCAAAGGGTGTGTTCTTGCTGCTCCTCTCTGGCTGCTCCCTGCATTTGACTGAGACAGAAAAGTGCCCACTGTCACTTCAGGTCTTCATGGTGAGCTCCCAATTGCAGCCCTCTGATGTTGGGGTGTGCAGGTATAACCCCACACTGCTTGTCTCTGCATTTTAAGTCCATTTCTTGATGCATTGTCATTCCCTAGTATAAGGCTTCCATGCTCTAGGAACTAGACTACGTGAGTATCTGCCAGGAATGGCTCCTTTGTACATAGGAGGCTGTGTTAGCAATTACAAGGAATACCATCATCAGCAGGGAGTGATGTGCAGAGGTAGTACCTCAAGCATTTTTACTGTAGCAAGAGAGATCAGAAATGCTGATTGTGACATTGACAAAACACGGTTACACACAGTAGTCATGGGTATGGATGCGTGTGTGGCCTATGTATATCGAACACACTGATAACCTCCCTTTTTTCAACTTCTGATTTGACTTTGAAAATACTTTCTGTTATTCAGGGTGTTCAGAAAGAGACTGTTACTGTGGAACAGACCCCAGGATGCCCGCGTGCTGGCATGTGAATTTATCAATTGCATGTTGTTGTGCAATTTCATTGCCTCTGTTCAGTGATTTCACTAAGGAACTCCTTGCATTTGACTGCTGGAAGAGCAGAAAAACTAGTGAAGTATTCAGTGTGAAAGACTGAATGAAAGAGGTGGTAGATTGTCTTCATTTTACAATAAAAATTAATCTTTATAAGATTTTTTTTTTGTCTTTCTCTACTGCTCCAAGCTCATGTATGTTGTGCAGTTTAAAATGTTACGAGGCCTTGATAGTGAGCTCTGTAACACAGATGAGGAACACTAGTGTCAGGCATTTTTAAGTTAATATAGCAAACAATTTAAAAAGTTAGTATATCAATAGATATTTTTTCTGATATTTGCAATGGCAATATTTTGATACCGTTTCTAACAGTAAGTTGCAGTGCAGGGTTTGTTTTCCTCAGTTGGCTTAATTCCTTTGAAAATAACCAAAAGACCCATTATTCACTATGAATAAGGTCGTCTCTGTGTAAACCAGGGTTTTGCTGCAATTCCTAACAAGTTGAAGGTTGCTTATCCTATGTTGAATACCATCTGTCATCCAAACTGTTTTTAATGCATACAATTTTGGTGGGCTACTGCAGACTTTAATCTTCATCTAGCTCGTACTAGTGATCCCTGGGACCAACGTTTTTGCCACCTTCAGAGTTATACATTATAAAACCACAAGTGCCCTTAATCCAAGTTGTGTTTCTCATCTAGGTACTCTGTGATCAAATGGCCTTGGCCTTCTTTCTGGGAATGTAACATACAATGTAACGGTTCAGAGGCTTTCGTGATTTAAAAAAAAAAAGGATGTTTTCGTGAACACAAAACCAGATAATCGTATTCTAGCAGTGGTCAATCTAGTACTGAAGACTAAGGTGCTACTTATACTTCCGTTGATACTGTCAATGCCTCTGTTGATAAATCTAAAAATTTCAGTAGCCTTTCTGGCTGGATTTTTGCACGTTATTAAATGACTAAACACCACAACCCAGACAATGTTGTGTATTATGCTTGTAGCCTGACTACTAGGCATGTTTAGTACACATTTCTAGCTGTGTAAACAAAGGCGTCTCAATCTTCTCTGTGTGTGTATTTGGAAGAACAAGACACCTAAATGCTTGTGAATAATGGGAAGTGGACAGAATTACTTATGTCTGGGATTCACATACCTGCAGCTGTATTGATGTTAGGTTCTATAGACAAGAAAAAAAAAGAATATTGTACTCTTTAAAGGGTCTTCTGAGGAGGCACACCTTTCTACTACTCATTTAATGTTGTGCAGACATTTCTTATTTTGATATCTGAAGGGAATTTCAAAATGCACTAATTACTCATGATTTGATGTATTTTTTCTTCCTCTTTTTATCTATGCACTTTCTGAGATTACTGGTAATGGCTCTAAAATAATTCTAAAAAAGCATTGAATATATATAAAAAAATGCATACAAGCACCGTGTTGGAGTCCATATTCAGAGACGTGGTTTTTTGTGCCCAATGGGGTCTTAACCTCATAAGGTTTCTCTAACAAAAACAGTTTGAATAACTTTTCTTTTTATCTGTAAACTGGTGCTGAAACCTGGCAAACAGCAAAACCAAAGTGAAATATATATCCGGGATTTACAGTTTAGTGTGTAGGCTAAAATGGGGGAGAGCTGAGTAAAGCTTTGGTTTAGGAATGGCTAGTTTAAATATGTGAGTATGGGGGGAGGGCAGCAAATTTTCCCTATTTACCCAATGACTGCTATGCAATGACATTATTTTCTATTATTTCAGTACTGAAAATTACACACAGTTGTAATTGTACACAGGTTTGTTTCTCCTGAAAAGTAAGTAATGCTGCCAGCAACATCTTTTCATGTCAGAAGTATGAAAAGTGTAAAGGAAAAGGAAAATGTGAAATATGCAGGGAAAATGTAATGCTGAGAAATTATAGCAAAGTAAATGAATAGGAAAAGTACTTGACTGAAAGTGGTGGTCTTCAAATTCATGGAACTGATTGCAAATAGGCTCCTCGAATTAAGAAATGTACGTATTCTAATATCATGATACAATCATTGAAGATTCCAGTGCCTAGGACCTAGTCAGAATAAATTTGACAGCAGGAAAATCATTAGTATGTCTGGGTACTAGCACAGTGTGTGCTGTCCAAGTCTAGAGCTAAGTGATGAAAGTGGTAAGACAAATTTTCTTGAAGAAACAAGAACTTCTGTGTTAATAGCTGATTTTAGGCCACCAAAAATATCCGTGATTTTGAGTCAAGCAAAAAACGCTGCTATTTCAATTCCAACCTGTATATTCTGAATTTTAGATTTGGCCGCTGAACCAAAACCCTGTTTTTGTGTTGAGAGCTGAAAAGCTGGGACTTGATTTTAGCTACCACAACATTTTTGCTTATTCAAATTGCTTCTTAATTTCATCTCTGCTGTTCAAAGTTCATGCTGGTGTTCATATTATTATGCCTCTTTTGGTCCAGGTTTTCTGAAAGGTGGTTGAAGGTTTCTGAAAAATTCTAAGTTTTTAATTTCTTTAAATATGTGACCTTTAATAGTAGATTACAGTTGTATCTGAATAACTTTGTTATGGAAATCAGAATAAGTAAGTGACTTGGGAACTTTGAGAAGAGCTGCGTGCAAATATTGGCGAAAGAGAAAGAGTATGATCTCAAGCAACTTCTGCACAGTATCGTTCTATTTCAGTCCTAGTCAGTATGTGGGTTGTCACTCACTTCCTTGAATGCTGAAGCCTCTTGTCACAGATGTGTCAGTCCGCATTGCATCTGACAGCTCTTGAGGAGCAATGCTGCAATAATGGCTGTATGATAAATAGTTCAGTTTTAGGAAACTGCTGTGAAACATCATTTATGACTGTGTATGAAATTCAGATTGCTAATGACGTTATTAAAAGCAACTATTTTTTCTAAGTGATACTGGTTTTTGTAATTGGTATTAATACTGGGGGATAACATGATGTGAGCGTCCCCTGTTGTAAGCAGGCTTCAGTTCTTAATTTTGCTTTTATTTCTCTGATCCACATTTTGTAGTTAAACTTGCATAATAAGAAAATAGTCTGAAGCCTTGGGCCCTTAGTGCCTTTTCTGGATAGCTCTCTTCATTAATGTGAATTGAGTGGTGCTGTCAAAGAGGAGGAGGCTCAGTGTAGGCTTTTTTTCTTTAAATTGAATGTCCTTGAGATATATTATAGTAGGAATACTGTTATATTTCATCCCCAAATAAAAGTTTGTGCTCTTGAGACTAATAACAAGGTTCTTACTGATGGCTAGAATCTCTTCATAGGAAATGAGAGGGGAACAAGAAAGTGTATTAGCAGATCATAGGATGATTGAGACACAAATTTATTATCTATTCAGTAGGGTATTTCACAAAGAAAGAAGCACAATTGTACAAAGAATTGGTGAGAATTTGTCTGGGGATACTGTGCCTGTCTCTGGTTGCTCAAGATCAAGCAATGTGAATTCAAAGAAGATTGAGTGTAAAGTGCTGTTCCTTTGAGGTTAAGAGGGAATATACAGGAGGGAGGATGGGGGAATGGGAAGTCAGAGGGAGAGCGACTTTGAGTGTTGATATATCAGCAAAGTGTGAATTGTGTTGTGTCTCTTGATGAAAATTGAAAGTGGGAACCCCCTGTAAAAAGTACTGTTACGTGAGATTCACGTAGTATTCAAATCACATGCACAGTATAATTATGGAAATGGCTTTCCTAGGTGTAAAAACTTGAGCCAGAATTCATTATTATTATTATTCACATGAAATTTTCTGCTCATGAACCTGTGAAGTTACTTCAGCTTTTGCAGATGGTTTTATACTGTTATATTATTTGCATAATGTTTTGAGTAAGTAACCTTTAACCTATTCATTTGATCATGAGCTGTTAGATTTGCTCACTTGTTATTAATTATTTCACAGTCTGTAATTGGTTACTTAAGTAGTATGCTATGGATTTTTACTTGATTGAAAACTTAGATAGTGGTTTGAATAGTATTGAGCATAGTTAATAATGAAAATTAATATATTCACTGAATATTTGAGTACAGTCAACCAGTATTTATATATAGCTATGTAGTTTGGACAATACTCATGTGTTTTACATAAAGAATAACTTTTTTCCTCATCATTAACACAAGTAGAATATTCTTCTGAGCTTTTTTAATACATAAATGTTGTCTATATGGGTTGATAAAAACAAATTTTGAAACTATTGAACAATTTTAGAGAGAGATCAAGATCTCAGAGTTGAGTTTCTGTTAATTATGTGTAAATCAGTGACCTGCAAGTGGACAGATGCCATAACTAAAACACCCCTGGATACCACTGAAGGAACTACAGTTGCAATTGAGATCCTCAGCTGTTCTGAGGCACAGCAACAAGCTCTCCTAAAGGTCACTGTGGAAATGTGCAGCTCTGAACAGATCTTCATCCACGAGACTGTTTTAGCGTTTCAGGTGGGTAGGAAATTTTGGAGGGAACAAGAGATGATGGTATGAGCAGAGGCATTACGGCTGCAAGGGGTCAGATGTAAATAGGCGTCAGAAGTTGGGACATGTATTTTCAGTGAGGTGGGGGTTTCATTTATTCTCCTAAGGTATGATTTTTTGGAACTCCTACATGCCAGGTGGCATAAAACCACGTACTGAGGATTTAATCCCTGCCCAAAGGAGTTTATATTTTTAATGTGAGAACAGAAGCACAAGATGAGATACATTGAGTATGTGAGGGAAGTAATTAGAGAAAGTTACAATTAATGCAGTAAGAGATTTAAATGCAAAGCATAAATGGATGGGAACAGAATAGAATTGTAAACAAGGTCAGGCTACAAAACAATGCAAATTTATTAATTCCCAGAGGAAATGAAGAAAACTTGCTACCCTCCCATATCTATTATTTAAAGGACATTGTTTCTGTCTAGAGTTGAATCAGATTAATAGAGCTGTGTTTCTTAACAGGAGGTTATGAATCAGAGTACACTAAATGTGGCTGTAGGAGAAGAATTACTCCATGCTATTTAAATATAACATGATATCTGTGTAGCTATATAAAGATACCAGCCTTCTTTCTTACTATCTAATGTTAGGACATCTACTCAGTCTCCTATTATACTTATTTTGCATTGTATTACTGTCTCTTACAGATTCTCTTTCTTTTTCAGTGACTTGTTTTAGCATTTCCAAAAACCAGCGACATCTGCCCAAGAGCTGCCTCTGCTAAACTGAGCAGAGCTGATTTCCCAAAGGAATTTGGGAAGGACAAGAATAGTTTGTGTGGATGGGGTGTTTTCTGGTTTGGTAATGGCTTTCACATATAACATGTTTTAGTTTTAAAGTAATGCTTAGACAGCCCAAAATCTGTAGAAAGCATTATGCAAAGTTTATATACAGACTAGAAGAAGTAGAAACAATAAAGAAAAAGTAAAGAAAATACTGCAGAATTGAATACTATATTAGTAGAATAGAATTCAGATATCGCTATCTCCTGCATGGAGCTATGTTAAAGGTATCTGAATGTTATGTCCTGTGGAGGGTAATGATTGTTTAAAAGTAACAATATTTCATTTTTTTAATGATCTTAAAGGTTATTTGGTTGTATGGGTGTGTTTTCCTGTAAATACATTTCCTTTAGCCGTAGCCTTTTTATGGACTTCCTAGTAAATAGTTCCAAAGATGGCTTTTTTTTGATACAGGAGAGGACATATATTGTTTTCTAAATTCCGTGTATTTTAACTGTAATTATACCTGTGAATTAATTATCTGGTTGACAAAGGAATGAACTAGAACTGTTGTGGTGCTGTGACTCTTTAAGTGCAGTCCAGATCAGTTTTGTTAAGAGCATTTTGCCAAGCTTATTTCTTTCTAGCCTCTTTGCTGTTTTCTGACCGTGAAATATGGCAGTGTTTGTTTTTCAGAGTACTCCAGGCTGATCTAAAATGCTGAGAACTGTCCTTCACTAGCTATTAGTTTGTGTAAAACCATCATGGTTCAAGATCTGCCTCTTAGAAGATACTGTAAAAGAATATATAAGTAACTGCCTTTTGGGGGGGGGGAAGGGAATGGAGGCTTCTTATATTAGTGGCATTGAAACCAATGGTGAATGCCTCTTATCAGAAACCAGAAGTATTATGAGACTGTATATTAAGCATCCTGAGTTTGGGGCAAATCTCCAGCTGCATGTAAACAAACCATAGTAGAGTTACAGCATATGTATCATCTGTGAAAACAGTGCTGAATGAAAGATAGGAATAAACTAATTCAAGCACATTTCCCCTTTTGGGGGGAAGCAAAGATTTCTTTGCCAGTTAAAGAGAGCATGGAAGTTGGTTACTCAGGCATGTACCCAGTAGCAGCAGAGATGTCTCATGACAATATTGACCACAGCTGCTCATCTTGACTTGTGCTGATTTACATGTCTCCCATTTAGAGTGGTCTGTCAAACTGACACCAACTGAAACTTAAAGGGATGACTTGGTATGTACATGAGAAGTTGATTTGTATCACAGATATTGATCTAAGCTTTTTCGATCAGGCAACTGTTTAGTAGTATCTTCTTGACACATCTACTGAAGTTAATAAATTCAGGGACTTCAGCACTGTAGCAAGAATCAGAAGACAGTCTTAGGCGCTCAACTGCAAGCCGTATCAAGTAAATTCACTGGACGCATTCTTCCAAATTGATGCAATAACATCAGACTTGGCATGCATATTCCCTTCTGCTCAAAAGGGAAAAGTATAAGATAAGGCACTACTTGTTCTGTGGAACAGTAGTAACAAGAAATTGATGGTAGTGGTTACTGTGGTAGTTGCAACTTTCTGCTCCCATAGTGTTAAAATTGAGCTCCAAGCAAAGTAGGAGCTGGAGAACAAGAGAAGCCAGAAGTGAGCAATATTGTTTTGTATTTTAAGGGAATAGGACCTCTTGTTGTTTGAGTGTTGATGAATTACTAGCCAAAACCAGCACAATTTCACAGACTGGTCCTGTGGTTCCATCTGTTGTTGTGGTCAATACTGTCAGCTTGGTCTCCTCAGAGTTGTTTCACAGGGGAAATAAAGTATTGTAGCAGGTCCTATTGAAAACCAGTAGATACACAGAGCGCTCTGAATTAGTTTTGTTATCAAATCCCTTTTTTAACACAGTTTATCATCAACTAATGTTGTGGGTTTTGGAATATTTTTAGGGAATTAAGCAAGAAAACAAGTTTTGCTGCATGAGCCAAGATCAATGTATTTTAACTTGTATCCTCTAGGCAATAATGACCATATTTTAAATGATTGTTGTGAAAAGTAGCAATGCTGTGAATTGAAGTTACATTCAAGAACTTTGTTACGGATGCAGATGTGGATAAATGTGTCAACTGACAGATGATGATGTTCTAATGTTGTTTGTGGGAGTTAATGACAGAGCAAGCATTTGCTCTTGTGCCAGAAACCTTAAACTTGGAGAAGTGCTCATGTGTTATGGTAAATTTCTAGTAATTACTTTGACTCATTCTTGGGCTTCTCCAATTCTGCTTCTTTGATGCATTAATTTGCAGGGGAAAATGGCTTTACAATGAATGAGGTGCAGAAATGTGATTTGGTAAAATAAGGAATCATTTGTTGAATATCATTCTCAGCAGCCCGTCATTGATCTGCATACCTTTTAGATAGGGTGCGAGTGCAACCAATAAAGCTTATTTCTAATCTTTATTTTGCCTTGCCTTTTATCTTGCCTTGTTTAAAGCAACGTAAAAGAAACTGTGGGATAGAAGGAAATTGGCCCAGCAGTTATGTGAAACAAATCAGTTCATTCAGAATAGACCAAAGGTGTCTGTTGCAGAGTGAGCAACAAACCTTGCTTGGTTTGTATATGAATCAGAAAAATATACATTAGAAGCAAACTGTTTAACACATGTCCAGAGCTTGTAAAGGATTTCAATAAGATCTGATCCAAAAGAAATCAGTGTGTTTGTACTTCTGTGTTTGAGTTACTTTATAGCTAAGGAAATATTTCTGTTATATGTGTACACCCAAATTATGGTGGTGTCATTCATGATATTGCTGCTTGAAGCATTGTTTGCAGGAAGAGCATATGGGAAGATTGGACATGCTTGTCCCCAGTGTTGGCCACTGTTTTCTTCCAGGAAGAAAAGTTCTGAGAATATAGATGTCAAATTAGCATGAAAAGTAGAGAGAATAATTTTGTTGGCCTGCTGTCAACGTAACCTTCTTTTCTATTTGGGTGTATGTTTCTGTTACAGAAGCTACCCTTGTAGCTATGCTGGAATCTGGGCTATGAGGAACTTTTAAAATCTTTTAAAATGTATGAATTGCTGTGGAAGTATAGAGTGCATGTCTGCTACAGAGATAGTTGATAGTGGACTGATAGACATTGCTGCTATTCACTGTATGGTGGGAATTTTTATGCCATTGAAGACTGCCCTCTTCTGCATTTAAGCTATTAATTGTGTAGTTTTATGCTGATTGTTAGTTTTTTTAAATATTGTTGGACTCTGTAACCATATTAAACATATACAGATATGTTTCAGGATCAAGGCAAGAAGTGTTCTGAATTAAACTTGGCCTCTCAGTTCTTGTCATTCATCTTTTCTTATTTGGTTTTATAATAAAGCTAAAAGTGTTGAAACTACCTTTCCCTATAGTGTAGCTAATGTAGAAAACTTCATAAACTCTGAAGTGATCAGGAAAGTTAACTGCAGCTCAGCAGTTATATGCCTGAATGTCTTATCTCTGGTTTATCACTCTTTCAATCTCCATCTTCCTCTAATTTCTTTTTTCCACAGTCTGAGAAAATATCTGACAAACATAAACGTGTTGTCAAGCTAAGCAGATTTGTTTGTCACCCAGAAAATCCACAACTGCTTCAATTTGATCTGTTTTCTGTGATATAAGCCCAGCATAAGTGTTTTAATAGACTATTGTAGAGTTCCAGAGAGAAATTTCCAGTGAGAAAATGAAAAGGACATACACAGCTTTCCTGCATTTAGAAGTGCTAGCTTTTTAACAGGTTCTGAGGCTTGGCAATTAAAAAACCTAAATCAAAACAAGCCATAAATAGTAGGCGGATTTTACACAAAATCCACTAAATGGGAACTGAAGTCCACTAGTTGCACAATAAAATATATAACGAAGAGCCATGGGTATATTGGACTTCAAAATAACTCCGTAAACTTGCTGTATTTTCAGCACTTCAGAGAAAGTTGTGTAATTCCCTATTGGTAGTGATGGGGAATATTGCAATTAGCTTTAATGTTATGAAAGTAAATATTCACATGTATTTCTGGTTTAAAAGAAAATAATTTCATTGCTTTATTTTCAAGTATTGGTGGCTTTTTCCGTTAACTAAACAGTAGACTCTGCACATGCTCTGATTTTTCCAGTTACTAGTTGGCATATTCACATAATAGCTTAGTCATATGTTTCCTGGTTGATAAGACCTCGAGTAAAGCATGTTTTTATTATTTTGAGTGTAGTGTAATTTCTTCTGTGTGTCTGTAAATGCCCACTTCTACATTTTAAGTAGACAGCATTTTCAAAGGGAGATTCAAACCTTATTGGAAAGTTGAAAATCAGAGGTATAGATCCACATTTTGATAGATTTCTAATATGTTACATTTTGGAATGATTGTTTATCATTGTATCATGGTGTTCATGAAGTATTGTGAATTTTAACACAATGTTTTTAATGTGAATGCAGTGGGTTTTGTAAGGATTTTTTTTTTTCTTCCTTCAGTATATGTAGGGATTTATATTGCTGATGGTTTGATTACAAAAAAAAATAAGGTGGGGGAGAAGAGCAGTTGGACTACTTTGAGGGCTTTTTCCGTTCCCTAAAACGTTGTGTTTACAGTCTTGTATACTTTATATATTTAGTCAATAATATGAATGGTGTGAAAGCAGCTTCTAATTCTCTTCTGTGTTCCACGTTTGTTCCCTGGCATGAAGTGCCAAAGGAGAAGATAAGGACATGAGGAGAAAAGCCCAAGATTCTAATGGGATGGCTCAGATGTGGAATGACAGTTTCCTGGAGTGTAAATATTAAATAATGAAAAGGATAATCTTAGCAGTCACTGGGAAGGGAGGAGCTCTTCACAGGAGTATTAAATGACTTGGGAGTGAATGAATCAATTTGTGGTGGTACCACTCTTGCCTAAACCAAATACCTCTGTCCTCCAAAAACAATAGGATTTGATATTCAGTGTTTTTCCTTTTCTATAAGAATGCAAATTTTAAAATGCTTTTAAGACTTAAAATTCATTAATTACCAAGGGACAGGAGGAAATTCTAGTATTGTGCAATATTAATGTTGACTTGGAAAATCCTTGTTTCTGTAATAAAAGAGAGAAATTCCTGTAGATATTTTCGTCAATTCTAACATCGTCGTTTTTAAAAACACCCAAATCAAGGTATTTAGATAATAAAACTTGCATACACTTTCAATCCTACCCCCTTTTTCCTCACCTTTTTTCTTTCTTTTTTTTTGGTCATTTCTTCAGCTTCAGTTTACATGCTGTTAATATCTAGTGACACAGTTCTCTCGGATGTATAGTGTGAAACCTATATTCTGCACAGTCACTCATAGTTGATGAGAGTAATTGCAATAAGATTGCTCAAATAAGTAAGAGTTGCAGAATTTGACTGGTTTCTAATCCTGAATCAAGACCAAGATTTGTTTTTCTTATGTTTGTTTAAATTTAATTACAGACAAATAAGACTTAGACTAGCAAATTCCTAACCAGAGAAAAGTGTTAAACT